>NW_027453940.1:0-118957 GCF_040206685.1 Ascaphus truei | reverse complement strand
AGAGAGAGAGATGAGGGAGTGACAAGGGAAATGGAGAGAGAAGGGAGAGTGAGAGAGAAGGGAGAGGGAGAGAGGAGAGAGAAGGGAGAGAGAGAAGAGAGAGGGAGAGACAGAGAGAAGGAAGAGGGTGAGAGAGAAAGGAATGGTTGAGAGAGAGAAGGGAGAGGGAGAGGGAATGACGAGGGAGTTATAAGGGAGAGGGAGAGAGAAGGGAGGGGGAGAGAGAGAAGGGAGTGGAGAGAGAGAGAAGGGAGAGGGAGAGCGAAGGAAAGGGTAGGGGAAAGGAAAAGGGAGAGAATGGAGAGATAAGGAAAAGGGAGATAGCATGGAAAGGGAGAGAGACGGAAGAGGGAGAGAGAAGGAAGAGGGAGAGAGAAGGGATAGGGAGAGAGAAGGGAGAGAAAGGCAGAGGGATAGAGAAGGGAGTGAGAAAAGGGAGAGAGAAAGAAAAGGGAGAGAGAAGGGAAAAGGAGAGAGAAGGAAAAGGGAGAGAGAAGGAAAAGGAGAGAGAAGGAAAGGGAGAGGGAAGGAAAAGGGAGAGAGAATGGAGAGACAAGGGAGAGGGAGAGACAAGGAAAGGGAGAGAGAAGGGATAGGGAGAGAGAAGGGAGAGGGAGAGAGGAGGGGGTGACAAGGGAGAGAGGAGGGAGAGAGAAGGGAGAGGGAGAGAGAAGGAAAAGGGAGCGGAAAGGAAAAGGGAGAGAGAATGGAAAGGGAGAGAGAAGAAAGATGGAGAGAGAAGGAAGATGGAGAGAGAAGGAAGATGGAGAGAGAAGGAAGAGGGAGAGAGAATGGAGAGACAAGGGAGAGGTAGAAACAAGGCAGAGGGAGCGACAAGGGATAGGGAGAGAGAAGGAAGAGGGAGAGAGAAAAGGGATAGGGAGAGAGAGAAGGGATACGGAGAGAGAGAAGGGATACGGAGAGAGAGAAGGGATACGGAGAGAGAGAAGGTAGATGTAGAGAGAAGGGAGATGGAGAAAGAAGGAAGATGGAGAAGGAGAGAGAGAAGGGAGAGGGAGAGAGAGAGGTAGAGGGAATGACGAGGGAGTTATAAGGGAGAGGGAGAGAGAAGGAGGGGGAGAGAGAGAGAGAAGGGAGTGGAGAGAGAGAGAAGGGAGAGGGAGAGCGAAGGAAAGGGGAGGGGAAACTAAAAGGGAGAGAATGGAGAGATAAGGAAAAGGGAGAGAGCATGGAGAGGGAGAGAGAAGGGAGAGGGAGAGAGGAGAGAGAGAAGGGAGAGGGAGAGAGAGAGGTAGAGGGAATGACGAGGGAGTTATAAGGGAGAGGGAGAGAGAAGGGAGGGGGAGAGAGAGAGAGAAGGGAGTGGAGAGAGAGAGAGAAGGGAGAGGGAGAGCGAAGGAAAGGGGAGGGGAAAGGAAAAGGGAGAGAATGGAGAGATAAGGAAAAGGGAGAGAGCATGGAAAGGGAGAGAGAAGTAAGAGGGAGAGAGAAGGAAGAGGGAGAGAGAAGGAAGAGGGAGAGAGAAGGGAGAGGGAGATAGAAGGGGGTGACAAGGGAGAGAGGAGGGAGAGAGAAGGGAGAGGGAGAGAGAAGGAAAAGGGAGGGGAAAGGAAAAGGGAGAGAGAATGGAAAGGGAGAGAGAAGGAAGATGGAGAGAGAAGGAAGATGGAGAGAGAAGGAAGATGGAGAGAGAAGGAAGATGGGGAGAGAAGGAAGAGGGAGAGAGAAGGAAGAGGGAGAGAGAATGGAGAGACAAGGGAGAGGTAGAAACAAGGGAGAGGGAGCGACAAGGGATAGGGAGAAGAAGGAAGAGGGAGAGAGAGAAGGGATAGGGAGAGAGAGAAGGGATAGGGAGAGAGAGAAGGGATACGGAGAGAGAGAAGGTAGATGTAGAGAGAAGGGAGATGGAGAAAGAAGGAAGATGGAGAAGGGAGAGAGAGAGAAGGGAGAGAGAGAGAGTGATGAGGGAGTGACAAGGAAAAGGGATTGAGAAGGGAGAGGGAGAGAGAAGGTAGAGGGAGAGAGGAGAGAGAGAAGGGAGAGAGAGAAGGAGAGGGAGAGGGAGAGAGGAAGGAAGAGGGTGAGAGAGAAGGGAAAGGGAGAGAGAGAAGGGAGAGGGAATGACGAGGGAGTTATAAGGGAGAGGGAGAGAGAAGGGAGGGGGAGGAGAGAGAATGGAGAGGGAGAGAGAGAGAGAGAAGGGAGAGGGAGAGAGAGAGAAGGGAGAGGGAGAGGTTGAGAAGGGAGAGAGAGAGAAGGGAAAGGGAGAGAGAAGGAAAAGGGAGGAAAAGGAAAAGGGAGAGAGAATGGAAAGGGAGAGAGAAGGAAGATGGAGAGAGAAGGAAGATGGAGAGAGAAGGAAGATGGAGAGAGAAGGAAGATGGGGAGAGAAGGAAGAGGGAGAGGGAAGGAAGAGGGAGAGAGAATGGAGAGACAAGGGAGAGGTAGAAACAAGGGAGAGGGAGCGACAAGGGATAGGGAGAGAGAAGGAAGAGGGAGAGAGAGAAGGGATAGGGAGAGAGAGAAGGGATAGGGAGAGAGAGAAGGGATACGGAGAGAGAGAAGGTAGATGTAGAGAGAAGGGAGATGGAGAAAGAAGGAAGATGGAGAAGGGAGAGAGAGAGAAGGGAGAGAGAGAGAGTGATGAGGGAGTGACAAGGAAAAGGGATTGAGAAGGGAGAGGGAGAGAGAAGGTAGAGGGAGAGAGGAGAGAGAGAAGGGAGAGAGAGAAGGGAGAGGGAGAGGAGAGAGAAGGAAGAGGGTGAGTGAGAAGGGAAAGGGAGAGAGAGAAGGGAGAGGGAATGACGAGGGAGTTAAAAGGGAGAGGGAGAGAGAAGGGAGGGGGAGAGAGAGAATGGAGAGGGAGAGAGAGAGAGAGAAGGGAGAGGGAGAGAGAGAGAAGGGAGAGGGAGAGGTTGAGAAGGGAGAGAGAGAGAAGGGAAGGGAGAGAGAGAGAAGGGAGGTCAGGTGTTCAGGATATCCAAGCTTCAACACAGATGCTTTAATCAGTCCCTGCTTCAGCACAGGTGGCTCAATCAGGGTCTCTGTCTTCAAACAAGCCTCTGTTTGAGCCACTTGTGCTGAAGCTGTAAAATTGTGCTGAAGCTGTAAAATCCTCAAATTCAGACCAGTTTGGGGGATTAAGGACTTGAGTTGAGCAGCCATGTGTTCAAATTCTATGATACCTATTATTTACATTTGCATCTAGAGTGCTCTTTAGAAGCGGTTTGTCTCACTTAAGAGTGATTAGAATAGGCCGCAAAATCTTTTGCTGTGTACAGGAAAAAAGAGGCATAACAAACCAAGGCTGCCATCTCTTTATATCACAAGGTTACTCAGCAAACATAACAGAAAAACACAGAGAATACACAGAACAATGCAAAGAGCCACCCACAAACAGAACTGGTTGATGATAAACCAATGAATACCAAATTTCAAACCACAGAAACATTAACATTCACAGTATTTACAATCTTTAACAGAACTCTTATGGAGACAATAAAGGGGGTAGGTGCTCTGGGGAATTTCATACACATGAGCCCCACAAACAGGGCTGGTTGATGATAAACCAATGAATACCATATTTAAAACCACATAAACATTACAAGTTACAGTACTTACAATCTTTATCAGAACTCTTATAGTCAATAAATGTGGATATGGAGAAGGGAGAGAGAAAGAAAAGGGAGAGAGAAGGGAAAGGGAGAGAGAAGGAAAGGGGAGAGAGAAGGAAAGGGAGATAGAAGGAAAAGGGAGAGAGAAGGAAAAGGAAGAGAGAATGGAGAGACAAGGGAGAGGTAGAAACAAGGGAGAGGGAGCGACAAGGAAAGGGAGAGAGAAGGGATAGGGAGAGAGAAGGGAGAGGGAGAGAGAATGGAGTGACACGGGAGAGAGGAGGGAGAGAGAAGGGAGAGAGAAGGAGAGAGAAGGAAAAGGGAGGGGAAAGGAAAAGGGAGAGAGAAGGAAGAGGGAGAGAGAAGGAAGAGGGAGAGAGAAGGAAGAGGGAGAGAGAAGGAAGAGGGAGAGAGAAGGAAGAGGGAGAGAGAAGGAAGAGGGAGAGAGAATGGAGAGACAAGGGAGAGGTAGAAACAAGGGAGAGTGAGCGACAAGGGATAGGGAGAGAGAAGGAAGAGGGAGAGAGAGAAGGGAGAGAGAGAGAGAAGGGAGAGAAAGAGAGTGATGAGGGAGTGACAAGGAAAAGGGAGAGAGAAGGGAGAGGGAGAGAGAAGGGAGAAGGAGAGAGGAGAGAGAGAAGGGAGAGAGAGAGAAGGGAGAGGGAGAGACAGACAGAAGGAAGAGGGTGAGAGAGAAGGGAAAGGGAGAGAGAGAGAAGGGAGAGGGAGAGAGAGAGGTAGAGGGAATGATGAGGGAGTTATAAGGGAGAGGGAGAGAGAAGGGAGGGGGAGAGAGAGAGAGAAGGGAGTGGAGAGAGAGAGAAGGGAGAGGGAGAGCGAAGGAAAGGGGAGGGGAAAGGAAAAGGGAGAGAATGGAGAGACAAGGAAAAGGGAGAGAGATTGGAAAGGGAGAGAGAAGGAAGAGGGAGAGAGAAGGAAGAGGGAGAGAGAAGGAAGAGGGAGAGAGAAGGGATAGGGAGAGAGAAGGGAGAGAGAAGGCAGAGGGATAGAGAAGGGAGTGAGAAAAGGGAGAGAGAAGGGAGAGAGAAAGGAGAGAGAAAGAAAAGGGAGAGAGAAAGAAAGGGAGAGAGAAGGAAAAGGGAGAGAGAACGAAAGGGAGAGAGAATGGAGAGACAAGGGAGAGGGAGAGACAAGGAAAGGGAGAGAGAAGGGATAGGGAGAGAGAAGGGGGTGACAAGGAAGAGAGGAGGGAGAGAGAAGGGAGAGGGAGAGAGAAGGAAAAGGGAGGGGAAAGGAAAAGGGAGAGAGAAGGAAGAGGGAGAGAGAAGGAAGATGGAGAGAGAAGGAAGAGGGAGAGAGAAGGAAGAGGGAGAGAGAAGGAAGAGGGAGAGAGAAGGAAGAGGGAGAGAGAAGGAAGAGGGAGAGAGAAGGAAGAGGGAGAGAGAAGGAAGAGGGAGAGAGAAGGAAGAGGGAGAGAGAAGGAAGAGGGAGAGAGAAGGAAGAGGGAGAGAGAATGGAGAGACAAGGGAGAGGTAGAAACAAGGGAGAGGGAGCGACAAGGGATAGGGAGAGAGAAGGAAGAGGGAGAGAGAGAAGGGATAGGGAGAGAGAGAAGGGATAGGGAGAGAGAGAAGGGATACGGAGAGAGAGAAGGTAGATGTAGAGAGAAGGGAGATGGAGAAGAAGGAAGATGGAGAAGGGAGAGAGAGAGAGAGAGAGAGAGAGAGAGAGGAGAGAGAGAGAGAGAGAGAGAGAGAGAGAGAGAGAGAGAGAGAAGGGAGAGAGAGAGAGTGATGAGGGAGTGACAAGGAAAAGGGAGAGAGAAGGGAGAGGGAGAGAGAAGGGAGAGGGAGAGAGGAGAGGGAGAGAGGAGAGAGAAGGGCGAGAGAGAGAAGAGAGAGGGAGAGACAGAGAGAAGGAAGAGGGTGAGAGAGAAAGGAATGTTGAGAGAGAGAAGGGAGAGTGAGAGGGAATGACGAGGGAGTTATAAGGGAGAGGGAGAGAGAAGGGAGGGGGAGAGAGAGAAGGGAGAGGGAGAGAGAGAGAGAAGGGAGAGGGAGAGAGAGAGAGAAGGGAGAGGGAGAGGTTGAGAATGGAAAGAGAGAGAAGGGAAAGGGAGAGAGAGAAGGGAGGTCAGGTGTTCAGGATATCCAAGCTTCAACACAGATGCTTTAATCAGTCCCTGCTTCAGCACAGGTGGCTCAATCAGGGTCTCTGTCTTCAAACAAGCCTCTGTTTGAGCCACTTGTGCTGAAGCTGGAAAATCCTGAAATTCAGACATGTTTCGTGGCTTAAGGACTTGAGTTGAGCAGCCATTTGTTCAAATTCTATTATACTTTTTATTTACATTTGCATCTAGAGTACTCTTTAGAAGCGGTTTGTCTCACTTCAGAGTGGCTAGGATAGGCCGCAAAAGCCATTGAGGTTTACAGGGAAAAAAAGAGGCATAACAAACTAAGGCTGCCATCTCTTTATATCACAAGGTTACTCAGCAAACTTAACAGAAAAAACACAGAGAATACACAGAACTATGCAAAGAGCCACCCACAAACAGGGCTGGTTGATGATAAACCAATGAATACCATATTTCAAACCAAAGAAAAATTAACATGTACAGTATTTAAAGTACGTGAATGTGACCGCAATCACCGTTATGAATAGGTATATAGGATCAAACGACAGGTGCTCAAGGGGTATAGATATAATGTTTATCAGAGTTGATCAAAAAAGATTTGATCAGAAGAGTTCCCCTTATATACAGCACTCTATTGTCATTCGTATGGTAAAGGTAGACAACAATTGGTCTTGCAGTATATTACTGCAGATCTGTCAGGTTGGCCAGAATCACTGCGGATATCAGAAAATAATAAAATTTTATTAATTCTACATAGATAATTAAAAACACATATACATGATTAAAAATCCCTTTTTGTGGCTGATATGTAAATAGGATGAGGATTATTTGGATCTATTGCCATATATCATCATATCATGACTCTCAGAGTAATAACAGCAGGTCTGTAATTGATTTGTATGTGGCTAGCTAGCAAACAAATTGGTCTTGCAGTATATTACTGCAGATCTGTCAGGTTGGCCAGAATCACTGCGGATATCAGAAAATAATAAAATTTTATTAATTCTACATAGATAATTAAAAACACATATACATGATTAAAAATCCCTTTTTGTGGCTGATATGTAAATAGGATGAGGATTATTTGGATCTATTGCCATATATCATCATATCATGACTCTCAGAGTAATAACAGCAGGTCTGTAATTGATTTGTATGTGGCTAGCTAGCAAACAAATTGGTCTTGCAGTATATTACTGCAGATCTGTCAGGTTGGCCAGAATCACTGCGGATATCAGAAAATAATAAAATTTTATTAATTCTACATAGATAATTAAAAACACATATACATTATTAAAAATCCCTTTTTGTGGCTGATATGTAAATAGGATGAGGATTATTTGAATCTATTGCCATATATCATCATATCATGACTCTCAGAGTAATAACAGCAGGTCTGTAATTGATTTGCATGTGGCTAGCTAGCAAACAAATTGGTCTTGCAGTATATTACTGCAGATCTGTCAGGTTGGCCAGAATCACTGCGGATATCAGAAAATAATAACATTTTATTAATTCTACATAGATAATTAAAAACACATATACATTATTAAAAATCCCTTTTTGTGGCTGATATGTAAATAGGATGAGGATTATTTGGATCTATTGCCATATATCATCATATCATGACTCTCAGAGTAATAACAGCAGGTCTGTAATTGATTTGTATGTGGCTAGCTAGCAAACAAATTGGTCTTGCAGTATATTACTGCAGATCTGTCAGGTTGGCCAGAATCACTGCGGATATCAGAAAATAATAACATTTTATTAATTCTACATAGATAATTAAAAACACATATACATTATTAAAAATCCCTTTTTGTGGCTGATATGTAAATAGGATGAGGATTATTTGAATCTATTGCCATATATCATCATATCATGACTCTCAGAGTAATAACAGCAGGTCTGTAATTGATTTGTATGTGGCTAGCTAGCAAACAAATGTTGGCAAAAATCACAGTTTGAGATCATATCATAACTCACAGAGTAATAACAGCAGGTCTGTAAATGTTTTGTATGTTATTAACTCGCAGATAGATACTTGCAAAATTCACCATTCAAACCACAATCACTGTCTAACATATATACTGGTATTGCTGCTCTGAATAGATAATTGACAGGGCAACTCTTCTGATCAAATCTTTTTTGATCAACTGATAAACATTTACAGTATTTACAATCTTTATCAGAACTCTTATAGAGACAATAAAAAGTGGATATATATACACACACACACACACACACACACACACACACACACACACACACACACACACACACACACACACACACACACACACACACACACACACACACACACACACACACACATTACAGTATGTGGGTGTGTATGTGTGTATATTATCTCTAGGGGTAGTTGCTCTGGGCTATTTCATACACAAGAGCCCCACAAACAGGGGTGGTTGAGCCTTTCAGGTACAGACACATCTCAAATAAACACTGATACCTTATGAATATTTCTCTATTAAACAGAAAGTAATCAGCAGCTTTGTGCTTTTTCAGTAACAGACCCTCTTTAATCACAGAAGATTCCCAGAGATAAAAAAATAAAGCAACTTACTGTATTTGAGACACACACCACTCGGTTAAACACTTTGAATTAAAGCCCAGGCCCATCTGACATCACATGATCAGTGACCAATTAGAGAATTTGTAGCAGACAAAAAAACTACAGTGCCCATGAAGCTTTGCTGCAAACTCATCCTGGAGTTCAAGAGTTTACAATGATTGATGTCTTACAACTGGGAGTGAGACAAATTGTAACAAAAACTAAATGTATCTATTCTGCTTATTGTAATGTCAGTGTGTGTGTCTGAGGTCCAGGGATATGTCATTTAATTGTGTGTGTGTGTGTGTGTGTGTGTGTGTGTATGTGTGTGTGTCATCTTAAATCAATCTATTCTTAACAAATAAAAATATTTTACATGTACTAATTCTCTAATTTCTTTTAATTCACTATGAATTGACTGAATTATTTTAGTATTTTTCTCTCCGCTCTTAATTATTGCTTAATTATATATTTTTTCATGTTTGTGGTTCTGAATCCACACATTAGGAAGTATAGACAGTTGCTTTCTTTCTTTCTTGCTTTCTTGCTCTCTTGCACTCTTGCACTCTTGCACTCTTGCACTCTTGCACTCTTGTGGAGAGGGAGTGGCTCAGTGAGTAAAAGACACTGAGTGGCACTGAGAGTTTGAAGCCTGGGGCCTGGTTCAATTCCTGGTGTCAGATCCTTGTGACCTTGGGCAAGTCACTTTATCTCCCTGTGCCTCAGGCACCAAAAACATAGATTGTAAGCTCCATGGGGCAGGGACCTATATTATATTATTATAAATTATATTATTATATTATTGAGCATTTCCCATTTTAAATGCAAAATTACTAACTAATATGTTTTTCTCCTTGTGCTATGAAATGCCTTATTTGAATCCAAAACTCATTGTATGAGGATAGACGCCATTGATTTTTCTTTCATTATTGCACATATGAATGTACAGCTGCAGCAGCAGCGGCCTTTATTCGAACACTTCACGCTGTGTATACTTCAGAATACCCATGTAGTGGCACGTGATCTCTTCCAACCTTCCCGCCTTATCACCCACTATCACTGCTTACTGAATAGCAGTAGGCATTAAGTGCTTGATAAGTGGCTTATGAACGCTTACTGCATAGGCGTGTGTGTGTGTCTGTGTCTATCTGAGGTACTGAGATACAGTAGGTCATTTAATTGTGTGTGTGCATGTACAAACTAAAAAAAAGTAACAGTGTTATTATAGCAATTACCAGTGTTACAAATATAGAAGTGCAAATAGCTAAAATGTAAGGAATCTACCGTTTTTTTTAAAAAAGGGGGGGACTATTCCATTGTGCATTTCACTTAATGTGACTTATTACCTTGCAATTAGATTTCTAGATATCTCTTGTATTTTCTAGGGTTACTCTTTGGGAGTACACTGGCGACACACTTTATTCGAGTTTGGCTAGCCCCACGAATTCGGGTATACCCGGGTGTATTGAGGTTTGTGACTGTTTTCTGCCCGAGTGCATTGAGTTATTTTCCAGGCAGGGATTGAAGCATTTTATTCCCGCTGGCTGCAATACTGCACAGTATATATATATATACTGCATTACAATTCATGAATTTATGCCATCTGGCAGACACGCGAAGCATTGCAGCCTATTAAATCCTAATCATTATCATTTAACAGATCAGCCGCCCATCAGCCAGGCATGAACCCAGGCTGGGAAGGCAAATGCAACGGGGCTTGTCAGAGGTGAGGAGCGGCGCATTCCAGGTATCTGCCAGGTACATACCGTGTATTTGCTCTAATAAAGTGTGTCGGTGCAGTATGTGTGAGAGCAAGAGACGGGTTGAGTGAAAGAAATAGAGTGGGAGTCAGGGTGAAAAAATGGAGAGAAGGGAAAGTGAGAGAGAAGGGAATGTGAGATAGAAGGGAAAATGAGAGAGAAGGGAGAGGGAGAGAGAAGGGAGAGGGAGAGAGAGCAGAGGTAAAGAGTGGTGTTTAAAGAGGGGGCAGTTTTAGTCGGGGAAGTAAGGCAAGGGTCATATCGAGAGAGATAAAGGGGGAGTGAGTGATAAAGGGAGAGAGAAAGGGGGAGAGAATGAGCTCTTAAAACAGGACTGCTTTAATGTTTTTAAAGCCTAAGAAATCAGATCAACATACACTGAAAATGAAGGATTTTTTAAAACCGATCGAATTGGCAGAACCAGACTGAAACAGCTTCGTACAAAGCCTTTTTAGATACAGATTGGACATGCGAGAAGGGCTTGCAGCATAGCAAACCATGCCAATTCGCATCTAGAGTGCTCTTTCGAAGTGATTTGTCTCACTTCAGAGTTTCTAGACTAGGCCGCAAAATCCTTTACGGTGTACAGGAAAAAAGAGACATAAAATACCAAGTCTATTTCAAAACAATGAATGCAACTTAAAGACTCAACATATCTGGCTGATGAATGCAAGGGTTAAACCTGGGAATACTATATTTTCAGTGTGACATGACCCTATTAAGATGCATTTCTCAAGGTTTACAAGTTACTGTATGGTTATTTTGCTGTTTAAAGTTTTTCTACCTTTTTTTGTTTAATTTCTTGAAATTACCTATGTACTGGTAGGAAGATAAATGTTTGAACAGGGGTTCTCAACTCCAGTACTCAAGCCTGTCCAACAGGTCAGGTTTTCAGGATATCCCACCTTAAGCACATGTGGTTCCATCAGGGGCTCAGTTTTCAACCAAGCCTCTGATTGAGCCAAGATATATGACACATATTACTAATGCAGGAATAAGTCATCAGAAATAGGCCCCTTGTTCAAAACAATATAACCATTTTCTCCTGGGATGTTGGAAGCATTAATATGCCTGATGACGCCATATGCTGGGCACAATGACCGAGATAGCAGCTGAGAGAAAGAGCAGAGAATGTAATAGTGTTTAAAATTGTTTCCCAATAGCTCAGATATAGCGATCAGTGAAAAAACAGTGTCCCATCAGCAGTGGCTGGACTGGATGTCTTGCTCACAAGTGCTATGTAATGTGGAAAAATGTTGCACACCAAAAATCAAAATAAATCTGAGATACTAATACCAGTGGGAGTCCGAGTGAAAAAATGGAGAGAAGGGAGAGTGAGAGACAAGGGAGCGAGAAGGGAGTGGGAGAGGGAGAAGAGGTAGAGAGAGGTGATTAAAGATTGATTAGTTTGAGTCAGGGGAAGTGAGGCAAGGGTCATATAGAAGGAGATAAAGGGGGAGTGAGTGATAAAGGGAGAGAGAAAAGTTGAGAGATAAAGGGGGAGAGAATGAGCACTAAAAACAGGACTGCTATAACGTCTTGAAAGCCTAAGAAATCAGATCAACATACATAGACCTGAAAATGGAGGATTTTTTAAACCGATCGAATTGGCAGAACCAGACTGAAACAGCTTCTTATCAGCCGTCTACCACTGAGATGTATATTCTTTCAGTGGTAGAGAATGTATCATACCCTCCATTAGCAGTGTCTGATTACAATGGCTGCAGTGAAAGAAGTTAGGGTATCCTGAAAACCTGGCCTGTTTGCGGCTCTCGAGGACTGGAACTGTGCAGGCCTGGCTTACAGCATAGCAAAGTAGGCCAATTCACATAAAGAGAGCTATTTAGAAGTGGTTTGCCTCACTTCAGAGTTACTAGAATAGGCCACAAAATCCTTTGCGGTGTACAGGAAAAAAGAGGCATAACATACCAAGGCTGCCATCTCTTAATATTACAAGGTTACTAGATGCTCTGCAGAATTTTATAAATGCAGTAATTAATTGAAGCCAACTAAAGTGTCACTAATTTTAAATATCTTGGCATTTGGTTTCACTCCCATTTAAAATTTGAGTTGCATATTGATAATCTGACATCCAAAATCATTGCCAAACTGGGTGTACTTTATAGGAACAAATCCTCCCTAGGCCAAGGTGCATGATGGGTTAACTTTTGTATCTTACAGACATGCTTAAATGTAGTTAGTACTGCATTGCTGTGAACAGGACACATAGTGGAAAGTTACCTTAATTAAGAGAAACTCTCCAGAGTTGTATGGGAGTCTCCTGGGCCCTCCCCTAGGTCATGCTTATAGTGCCAGCAACGCGACTGGCGAAGTGACGGGTGACGTCACCTGCGAAAGTTATAATTTAACTTTCGGGGATGTCGCTGGCGACATGGGCATTGATTGGTTCAGAGGCTGTCACATGTGGCGACAGCCTCTGAAAAATCTGATTTCCCCAGCTCCAAATTTTGAGTCGCCAGCGTTACTCCCGTCGCGTCGCACTTACTATAAGCGCTGCCTAACTGGGATGTATACTGAATGCCTGGATGTGTTCTCTGACACATTTGTACAGCAGAGAAATGTGCCAGACTCTCAACTGTGGCAAAGCTGATAGTATACTCAGGACTGCGTGCAGTAAAAATTGATCACATAATAGCAACTATTGGGAGTCCCCTGGTTGTTGATGACATCATGAGCGCTATCCTGAGTGTCATAGAATGCTGAAATATATCCAAAGCTATGTATCCAATAAATTGAGCAGAAAGAGATAGGGGAAACTGTCCAAGCATTGCTGGAGTCAGAGGTAATATGGACCGCAGCCAGTTTGTTCAACTATCTGGGCTGTGGAAATACCAGATGGGTAGTGTAGGGTGGCTGTGCACTGTAGAACCCTAAACACAGTAGTGCCACTGTTGGTCGCTGTCATCGCTGACGTAGTTACTTTGGTGGAACATATGCTGTGAAGTATGTATATACAATTATACCAAGGTACAAAAATAG
Organism: Ascaphus truei; assembly: GCF_040206685.1. Classification (NCBI taxonomy): domain Eukaryota; kingdom Metazoa; phylum Chordata; class Amphibia; order Anura; family Ascaphidae; genus Ascaphus; species Ascaphus truei. The sequence continues at coordinate 105,955 of NW_027453940.1, read as the reverse complement.
GAGAATGAGAAAAGGAACATAGAGTAGTACGTCTTTGGCTAAGAGAAGAAGAAACCACTTGATTGTCTCTCTCTCTCTCTCTCTCTTTTTATATATATATAAAAATATAAAAAAGTGTAAAATGGGGGGGTTTGCGAGGTGTGAAATAGGCCTTGCAACACTACCATTTGAGTAAAAGTTGTGCCCTAAAAAAAATGTCATGGTAGGTGTGCTATGGGGTAGGGAGGGGGGCCTGATCCTTGCATTTGTCCTGGGCCCCAAGATTTCTGCTGGCGGCCCTACTGACAAGGGATTCCTCAAATTGGGCCCAGCAGAAGCTACTTCCCAAGCAAGCAATTGCCTTTTTATATTATTTGTTCTGCTTTTTACTATTATCAGTATATATATGTAACATCGCCAAAAGAAGGGTCGTGCGGTCACTGCTGTATTTCATCTCCTGTCTGCACCGCTGATAAGAGGCATAGAGGAATTTGTGAGGGCGGACCCTCGCTCTCGCAGAGGGGAGGGGTTTGATGTCTGTCTGTGTGTGTGTGTGTGAGAGGGAGAGAGAGAGTGTGTGTGTAAGAGGGAGAGTGTGTGTGTGTGTGTGTGTGTGTGTGTGTGTGTGTGTGTGTGTGTGTGTGTGTGTGTGTGTGTGTGTGTGTGTGTGTGTGTGTGTGTGTGTGTGTGTGTGTGTCACCCACCCTGTTTCCCTCTGTCTCACTTTCTGTCGCCCTCTGTCTCACTTTCTGTCACCCTCTGTCTCACTTTCTGTCACCCTCTGTTTCCCCCTGTCACCCTCTGTCTCACCCTGTCACCCTCTGTCTCACCCTGTCACCCTGTGTCACACCATGTCACCCATTTTCTCCCTGTCAACCTCTGTATCTCTCGGTATCACCCTGTCATTCTCTGTCTCACCCTGTCACCCTCTGCCTCACCCTGTCACCCTCTGCCTCACCCTATCTCACACACTCTCTGTGTCTCACACACTCTCTGTGTCTCACACACTCTCTGTGTCTCACACACTCTCTGTGTCACACACACACGTACACTCTCTCTGTGTCACACACACACTCTTAACAAGGACTAATTGTAGTATAATGTAATACAATAAATAAACATGTCAAAAACGAATGTTGTTCTTACTAGGAATTTATTCAATTTTTTTTAAAGCGGGCCTGGGGCGGGGCTAGGTGATGAGTAGATTTTTTTGTTCAGCGAGTAGATTTTTGGGTGATTTGTCAACCACAATATATATATATATATATGTAAGGGGGCCACTCCCGGCTTCCCTGATGTTCCTTTGCCCCTTGCCTTACCCCTGTGGCAGTGGGGGAAGGGGATGGCGACTTTTCCCAGTTGGCGCCGCTATCTGTGCCGGCGCCGTCGGGGGCCCTGATGCTCGAGCATGCGCAGATAGCCACAGCGGCCATGTTGTGTTTGGTGCGAGGTTCGCGCAATACGCAGAGGTTGGCAAGGGTAGTGGTGGCCATTACAAGTGTACAGGAGATCTGGTAGGTTGCGCAGGTGCAGTTATGTGTAGCGGTGGCCACTACAGCTTTGCACAGGTGCAGTAGAGACCGCGCACACAGTCCCCATAGGAAAGAGGTTCTGAGTGGACTACATCCCCCAGCAGCCTCTGGTGAATGCCCTATGTTCCCTGTCACCTGCAACCAACCAGCCACTGAGACTTGCAGATTCTCTGCAGCAGGGAATTTGATACATTGTTTTGTGCAGTCAGGAAGCAGACTGGGAAGCACGTGAGTGAGTGAGACTTAGGGGACAAAGGGGGAAAGAAGGTGGGCAGAGAGCTGCGAGATTCTGCCCTAGGCCAGAAATCCCCAGGCTAGAGTTGAGGCCCTGACTTCCCACTAGTGAGGGTGGGTGGTCACAGGGACAGGCCCTAGTACAGGAACCTGTCACTTTAGAGAGAGAGAGAAGTGAAGGAAGCAGAGACTGTCGCAGCACCATTACAGAGGTTTAGGATCAGACCTCTTCAAGCACAGCAGCAACCAACCGGGTGGGATCGCCCTGGAAGGTAACCCTGACGTATCTTCACCGTCGGATCCTTTGCGAAGTCTGTTTGCAGGTCCTAGCGCTGGAGCGCTCGGCAGGTAACATCCATAAGTGCACCAACTATAAATCAGTACATAGTGGCTGTGCAGTCACACACACACATACCTTACTTTGGGGGTGGGGTTGTGGTGTGGGGAGTTGGACATGGTGTGGGTACACGGTGAGGGGTTGCATCCTGCGAGACACGTGAGTTACTGTGTCTCCTAGAAGAGAGACACTTAATGTATGACATGCATAGTTATGTTACTGTTAGAAAAGTCACTGTTCTTTTATATGCTGTGTGCGTGATATTATATTATTGTCCTGTGAGGAACAACTCCCGCTCTGCTTGGAGCCATCACAGGTGGAGGCGCTGCACCATATAGTATTGTTCAGGAGGATACACCCCAGGCTCTTATTGGCAGAGGCTCAGGCCTCCTGTGAGCCTCACAGGTAAAGCACCACACTGGGTAATACATATAGCTCCCCTCACATGCACCCTATCTGCGATTGGGTGGGGGAATATGGGTTACATATATATATATATATATATATATATATATATAGTACCGACACACTTTATTCGAGTGTGGCCGGTACCGCAAGCCGGGAGATTTCCCGGCTTGCTAGTGGCCGCCCCTCGGCGTGCCGCGCGTCATAGACGCGCGGTCACGTGTCTTCGGGAGCGTGCGCCCCCTGCACGCGCGTCCAGGGGCTCCCCGAGGGAGCCCTGGTGTCCCGCGATCGCGGGACAGCGGCAGGGGGTTCCGGGGGACCCGGCGGACCCGGCAGCGGTAGGGAGAGCGCCCCGATCGGAGGGCGCTCTTCCGCTGCTTCGGCGCGCGCCCGTCACTCTCGGGCGCGCGCCAGGCTACTGCTGCGGCCAAGAACGGGCAAATGCTCGAATAAACTTGGCCGCAGCAGTATATATATATATATATATATATACAGTGGTTGACAAATCACCAAAAAATCTACTCGCCACACAAAAAAATCTACTCGCCACCTAGTACCAAACGTGTGCTGCTTGGGCCAATATTTACTCGCCCGGGGGTTAAATCCACTCGCCCGGGGCGAGCAAATGTATAGGTTTGTCGAACACTGTATATATATATATATATATATATATATATATATATATATATATATATATATATATATATATATATATATATATATATATATATATATATATATATATATATATATATATATATATATATATATATATATATATATATACTTATTATTAGGCTATAACTGCAGCACTGATTATTGTGCTACCTAGTTCTTGTTGGTTCTTAATAGATTGCTATGAGGGATATTGTTATATGCACTTATGATATAATACACCTCATTTAGCAATCAGGACGCCACACTCCATATATTTTAGCACCCTCCCCATCAGTTACATATGTTGCTGGTACCATGGTTTTTTACCTCACTACTTCTTATTGGGACTCACACTGGTACTGTCATTTAGCGCATGAATATTTATTTTGTTCTAACAAAATTAACACAGTATAGGAAAATATGCATTTGTCAGAGGGAAAGGCCAATAATCTGGAGTCAGGTCACCCTAATGTATATTAAAAATAAACACAGGCCTGTCTGATACTCCCTGATATTATAAAGTAAAGAGGCCACTCTATAATAAATATTTACACAGGCCTTTTTAAGTCTGTCCCTAATAATCTGTAATCAGGAGGTCATTATAAATGTTAAAACAGTAGTGGTACTGTGATATTAAAGTGACAATCCCATACAAGTTTAATTCAGCCCAAATCCACACAATAATGTTAATAAATGCATTATAAATATCACATGACCATATGTATACTGTCTTAGTTCATGGCTGTGTTATTACATCATTACATGTGTAATTAAATCCGTGACATTCTCAGGCTCCCCCCTTCTGTGACAATCATACAGCCGGGCCGTTACATTGCAACACACTAATCCCGCCCCTAGTGACATCACGTGATCAGTAACCAGTCAGAGAAGCTAAAAGGCAAAGAACTACATTTCCCACAATGCACCTCGTGGAGTGTGGCTAGCAGCTACACCTTCTCTCACTAGTTTGTCTCCTGCGAGCTTCCGTACACAGCGTCTTGTTAGAGTGGGGCGTGGACATGTGTAAACTTCAATGGTGGGAAAATGAGACAGTTTTAGCTGCTAGCTGAGCAGTGGTACAGCGCTCTGTAGAAGGCGCTCTCAGTCGGGGAGTTAAGTCACAGAGGTAAAAGGAAGGGTTCTGCATAGGCCCTGTTTTCCTGTGTGAAGCTGTGCTGGAGCCTGCTTCTCTCCCACTCAGAGCTCCCAGGCAATTGCTGAAGAATCAGGTTGTATTCTTTCTTTTTTTTCATTTATTCTTTATTTTTTGGTATACTTTGGTGTGGATCTGTGGGGGAGTATGCTGTGAGTATACAGTGGTTTTTGTAGAGGGTTTGGGTGGTTTTTTTCAGGTTTAAAAACCGTTTTTGTTTTCACCCAGAGGCTGCTGTATTTCAACCCAGCAAAGCTGCAATTTGGCTGGCAGGAATTGCAGTCTCAACCCCTCTCCCCTCCCCCACCTCTGGTTGTTTTTTACTTCCAGTTTTCACTTTAATTTAAAGCCTGATTTCTTTCTTTTTCATTTGCAATTGAGAGCTCTGTGTCTTACTTTAAAACCTTCTTTTTTGTGTATGGTTTCTTGTAAGAGAGAGAGAGTTAAATAATTAAGGGGAGAAGATTTCAGCAGGTTTTAAAAGCTGTTTTCATTCCCTCCCTGTGCAGAGAGATAGTTAATTGCTTCTTAAAAGAAACAGTTACCTCCCTGCATCTCTCTCCCTAAGCACTATTTCCTCCCCTTACTTAGAGGCTTATTTCATCATGCCTGGGGGGAACAGGACTAGTGCAGCAACAGGGGCCACACCTGGACATCGGACTCCTAAAACTGGGGCCCTTAGGAGTAACAACCATAGCCCAAGGCCTGGTACTTCCAGTGCCCTGGCCACACCTCCCCCAGCTCCTCTTGTCAGTTTAACCCCTGCAGTCCCAGGTTCAACTTGGGTGCAGGTGGCAGCTGCAGGCGTCGGCCCCGGCAATAACAATGCTGGGGCCACACCCTGTCTGAGCAGGAAGCTTGGGGTGAGGTGCCCAATGTCACCTGGCCTTAGCATGGAGATTTATGTTAGGGCTGTGGCAGACGTTGTGGGTCCCTCTGCTGTGGTGGCGGCCAGCAAGATGTACGGGAAGGGCATTTTCTTTCTCCGTACGCTGGCTGCCACGCACACCCTGGTGCAGAAAGGCATCAGTGTAGGGGGGACCTACATCCCCGTAGAGCCCATGGAGGGGTTAGGCACTAGGATTATTCTCTCCAATGTGCCCCCCTTCATCCCAGATAGCCTCATGCGGCTGCATCTGCAAGTCCTGGGAGACATTAAGTCTCCCATAACAAAAATTCCGCTGGGCTGCAGGGATAGAGCGCTGAGGCACGTGCTCTCATTTAGGCGGCAGGTACAAGTGCAGCTGCCGGGGAGCACAGAATCTGTGGAGGGTTCTTTTAGGGTGCCGTACGAGGGCATAATGTACACAGTGTTCTATGGCACGGAGGGAATTAGATGTTATCTGTGCAAGGAGCTGGGGCACACTCGTAGGAGTTGCCCCAAAGGGAACAGAGGACCTATCCCAACTCCTACACCCACCCCTCCCTCTGCCAAGACACCCCGTACCACTGTGCCCACCACAGCGGGGCCCTCAGGGGCCCAGGTCCCTCCTGGGACCACAAGAGATGTCGCTGTCCCATCTGGAACAGTGACTTCTGCACCTCTCCCTGGAGAGCGGAGAGGAGAGGGGGTCGCCCTGGAGCGACCACCCTCTGTTATCATTGTCTCCCCCCAGGGGGAAATATCCTGTGCCGTTGCGCCCACCGCGGCGGAGCCCTTGGGGGCCCAGCCCCCCCCTGGGACCACAGCAGATGTCGATGCCCCATCTCGGGCGGTGACATCTGCACCTCTCCCCAAAGAACAGAGGGAGAAAGGAAAGCCCTTGAGGGCCCAGGCCCCCCCTGGGACCACAGAAGATGTCGCTGGCCCATCTCGGGCGGTGACATCTACACCTCTCCCCCAAGAAAAGAGAGAGAAAGGAAAGCCCTTGAGGGCCCAGGCCCCCCCTGGGACCACAGAAGATGTCACTGGCCCATCTCAAACAGTGACATCTGAACCTCTCCCCAAAGAACAGAGGGAGAAGGAAAAGACCTCAAGGGCCCAGGCCCCCCCTGGGATCACAGAAGATGTCACTGCCTCAACTCAAACAGTGACATCTGAACCTCTCCCCCCTACAAAAAGGGAGAAAGGAAAAGTCACCCCACAACAGTCACCCTCTGTTGTCGCTGTCCCCCCCCAAGAACACCTTACCCCCAATTTAAGCACCGTACAGAGTGTGGGGGAGCAGGAGGAAGCTCCTGTTATGGAGGTAGCGGCAATCTCTCCTGGGGAATCAATCCCTAGAAAGAGCAAATTTAAAACAAATAAGAGGGTGATTGAGGAGGTAGAGGAGGGTGAACCGTATTACGTTTACCCTCTGAAGTCTCTGAAGCGGGACGTAACATCAGTTCCGTACAAGGTGGTCCTGTCCAGACCACTAGTTACGAGTAGCCAGTGTAAACCAGATCCCACACACGTACAGCCCCCCCCCCTCGAATTTCTGGAGGGAATACAACTGAAGGTACCCGGCGTCTCTGGGGTGGAAGGCCAAAATGCTCAGCAGCATGAGGCCTTGCCCATAGATATAGACGTTGGGGTGCCTCTCAACGCCCCTCCCGGTTGGAGAGCATCCCCAGGAGAATTGTGCTTTGGTGAATTTGCCTTGCCGAGTGCACCTATCTTTGGAGCCAGCCAAGATCCCCCTCCGGCTGTACCGCCTTCGAGTGTTGCACCTGAGGCGGAGTCAGGTTTTGCGTCACCAGAAGTAGGGGATGGGCTAGGGCTGACCCCCATGGTTGAGGATGGAGAGGGGGAGGCAGGTGTAGGTAGGGATGCTTTAGTGAGCACTTCGGATTTCAACTGGAGGCTATCTGACATGAGCCCTCTTAGTGGGGAGTTTTGGTCTTTGTCAAAGATGACTGCCAAGCTAGACTCTCTCCTTGGGGTGCCTACAGAAGAGTGCCCTCCCGTGATTGAGGCGAAGGCCCCTAACATTCCGTTTACTTACACGGCGATAGAGGAGACCAGGAGGGTAATGGGTACCTTTTTGGTTCACAAGGTCACTCCAGAAACCGCTGCCTCTGCCATGCCACCACCAGATACCCCTGAACATCCTATCCCGGGGTTGGAAGTGGAGGATTTAGTGGACCCCCTCGTGGAAACACCGAAGGGGGAACCCACTGTAGAACTGAGAGAGACCCCCGCAGGGGAGGGTGAGGGTCTTAAGCCTTTCAGTCAACAGGAGCTTAGGGAGTTGGGGCTCAGTGAGGAGTCTTCTGGCACCGTGGAGTCGGTGGACTATTTGACCCCTGTTATCTCTGCCAAGGAGCTAGATGCTTTCCTAGAGGATACCCTCTGCAAGCATAAAAACTTTAAGGTGAAGTTGGCCCTTGAGAAGTGGAAAGATGCCTCGGTCATTCTCCACTCTCTCGGAGCTTACATCAGGGCCAACCACAAGGCCAAAATCTCTGGGGCTATCCATATTCGGGTCCTGAAGTTTGAAAAAGTGATGCGAGACCACGTAAAGGCTTCTCAGGGTATAGTACCCTGAGCACCTGTGGGGAACCAAAAAACTCCTGATTACCAATGGCGTTAAGCATCGGTACGCTAAATGTTAACGGCTGTAAGGATGGGTTTCGCAGGTTCCAGGTACTCTCCTTCTTGCAGAAGGGGAAGTATTCTGTGAGTTTCCTGCAGGAAACCCATACCACTCCAGAGGCTGAAGCCAGCTGGCATTTGGAGTGGCGAGGCAGTGTCTTCTTCAGCCATCTCACTTCAACATCTAGTGGGGTGGTGACCCTGTTCTCTGAGTCCTTTCAACCAGAGCTGCTGCTTGCCAAAGCTGTTGTTCCAGGTCGCCTGTTGCATATCAGGGTCCGACACGAGGACTACACGTTTAATTTCCTGAACGTGTATGCTCCTGCCACCGGACCCCTGAGAAGGCAGTTCTTCGTCAGAATGTCTGAATACCTGGAGACAGTCGACGCGGACGAATACGTGGTGCTCGGGGGTGATTTTAACTGTACCCTCGAGGCTCGGAAGGACCGGAATGGTCAGGAGCCACACCCGTGTTCTGCGTCGGCCTTGCGGGAGGTCATCACCCGCTACTCCTTGGTAGACGTCTGGCGAGAACAACATCCTGAGGCATCCACTGAGTTCACCCATGTTAGGGTGTTTAGGGGTGAACGGATGTCCTGGTCCCGGATCGACAGACTGTATATTTCCAGCCACAGCCTGTCGCGAGCCCAGTCCAGTACTATTAGGCTGGCGCCGTTTTCGGACCACAATTGTGCGTCCGTGACGCTGATGCTGCTACCTGCAGCACCTTCGGCCGCTTATTGGCATTTCAACAATTCGTTGTTGGAGGACAAGGGGTTTGCGACGTCGGTCAGAGACTTTTGGATGGCCTGGAGAGGTTGCAGGTCAGACTTTGCCACGTTAGAGCAGTGGTGGGACGTGGGCAAGGTTCATCTGCGCCTCGTATGTCAGGAATACACCAGAGGTGCCAGCGGGCGGCGCGATGCTGAGATCGAGGCCCTCAGGGAGGAGGTGCTCGATCTCGAGAAGCGGCTGTCTGTGGCGGGAGACCAATACCTGCAGAGTATGTACATGGAGAGGAAGTGCGCTCTCCGGGAATTGGAAGATCGGAGAGCTCGGGGGGCGTATGTGCGATCCCGCATCAACTTCCTTCGAGAGATGGATCGCGGGTCGCGCCTCTTCTACACGCTGGAGAAAAAGAGGGGAAACCGTAGACATATCACATGCCTGTTGGCAGAGGACGGTACCCCTCTGACTGACCCGGAGAGCATCCGGGACAGAACCCGGAGATTCTATGTAGATCTTTTCTCTCCGGAGTCCATCCAGCCAGATAAATGCAGGGTCTTATGGGAGGGGCTTCCCACGGTTGGTGAGGATGGAAGGGAGCGGCTTGAGTTACCTTTGACTCTGGCCGAGCTCTCTGAAGCCCTCAGTCTCATGTCCCGCGGAAAAGCGCCGGGGCTAGACGGGCTGACTGTGGAGTTCTTCCGGTTTTTCTGGGAGATGCTGGGACCTGATTTCACCGAGGTCCTAGCCGAAGCCCTGGAGATCGGTGAGATGCCACTTTCGTGTCGGCGGGCAATACTGTCTTTGCTGCCGAAGAAGGGGGATCTCCGTCAGATCTCTAATTGGCGACCGGTCTCACTGCTCAGCACGGACTATAAGATCGTAGCCAAAGCGCTTTCGCTGAGGCTCAAGTCCGTACTAGCAGAGGTGATTCACCCTGACCAGTCCTATACTGTCCCGGGCCGGAGCATTCATGACAACATTTTTCTGGTCCGGGACCTGATGCATTACGCACAGAGGACTGATCTATCACTCGCCTTCCTGTCCCTAGATCAGGAGAAGGCGTTTGACAGAGTGGATCACCGTTACCTTATGCAGACCCTGCGGGCGTTTGGCTTCGGCCCACAATTTGTGGGCTTTCTCCAGATGCTGTACGCTTCTGCAGAGTGTCTGGTGAAGATTAACTGGTCCCTGACGGCACCTTTTGTGTTTGGTCGGGGAGTGCGTCAAGGGTGCCCCCTGTCTGGGCAACTGTACGCGCTGGCCATTGAGCCCTTCCTCTGCCTACTGAGGAAGAGGCTTACTGGGCTGGTGCTGCAGGAGCCCGACATGCGGGTAGTCCTGTCGGCTTATGCCGATGATGTGCTCCTCGTGGCCCAGGACCTAGATGATCTAGAGCGGGCACAGGAGTGTCAAGAGGTCTACACCGCGGCCTCTTCTGCTCGGATCAACTGGTCCAAGTGCTCCGGCATCTTGGTGGGTCCCTTAAAGGTGGACTCTTTGCCCCCCACGTTTCGTAATATCTCGTGGGGGAGCGATACTCTCAAGTATCTGGGAGTCTACCTGTCTGCTGCAGAGGACCCTGCCCCAGAAAACTTCAGTGATCTTGAAGAACGGGTCATTGCTCGTCTGGGGTCATGGGTGTATCTGTCGAGAATGCTTTCCCTTAGGGGAAGAACCCTGGTGATTAATCAGCTAGTGGCCAGTCAGCTTTGGCACCGGCTGATAGCCATGGGTCCGACCCCCGAATTTATCAACAAGATCCAGAGGAAGTTGATGGATTTTCTCTGGATGGGGAAGCATTGGGTCTCTGTGGGAGTTGCGTGTCTCCCTTTGGAGGAGGGTGGACAGGGAGTGGTGTGTGTCCGCTCCCAGTTACACACTTTCCGCCTCCAATACCTGCAGAGATACCTATTCGCAGATCCGTCTCCGCAGTGGTGCCAGCTGGCAACCTTTTTCTTTCGCCAGCTGCGCAATATGAGGTATGACCGGCAACTCTTTTTCATCAGGCCCGAGGGTTTAGGTAGAAACCTCTCGGAGCTGCCGGCATACTATCGGGACTTACTGAAGGCCTGGAAACTGGTCTCCGCGACCAGGAAGGAACAGGCGGTGGGGGTTGATTTCCTCGCCGAGCCCTTGCTGTATAATCCAGCAGTGGGGGCTCGGATGTTGGATTCACCCTCTATTTGCCGCCGGCTAATCCTGGCGCAGGTGACCAGAGTCGGGGATCTCCTGGACTATGAGCGGCGGGATTGGGTAGGGGCAGAGGTGCTCGCGCCCCGTATGGGGCTGCGTAGTGCCCGCGTCCCTCGTCGTTTGATCCAGGAGATTAAAGATGCCATACACCCCGACTCCCGCACCTTCATTGAGGGGGTATTGCAGACCGGAGAGCCTTGTCATCCTTTCAACTTCGGCTCTCCGGATCTTTGCGTGGAACCAAGGTCACGGCAACCCCCTCGGGCTCTTCTCTCCCCCAACCTCAGCAAGTTGGGGGAAATGTCCCCGGCATGTTTCCGCGGCATGCCGAGGAAAGTCCTGTATTCTCTGGTGCTCCATATAGTGCATTACCTCGCCCTTGTCACCCGCCCAGACACCATCTGGAGGCGGGTATTCCCAGCGAACGAGGATGAGAGACCCCGGTGGAGGGAACTCTATTCATCTTTGGTTCCCCGTCCCGCCGGGGATTTGAGTTGGAGAGTCCTCCACGGAGCACTGAGCACAGGAGAGTATTTGGCACACTTCACGGACTCCCCCGCCACCTGTCCCTTCTGTGGCGAGCGGGAGTCCGTATATCACATTTATTCGAGTTGTGCCAGACTGCAACCCCTCTTTTCCTTCTTGAGGAGCTTGCTCCTGCTGTTCTGGTTGCACTTCTCACCTCATCTTTTTATTTTTGGGTGCCCAGTGTCCCGGGACAATAAGCCTAGGGATCTCCTGGTCAACCTGCTCCTGGCATTGGCTAAGGTAGCCATTTGTAAAACCAGGAAGCAGTGTTTGGAGGGGGGGGTCCCGACAAACATCGTGGTCATGTTCCGGGCGCTGGTGCACTCCCGTATTCGGGCAGAGTACTCGTACGCCGAGTCTACTGGGACGGTTTCAGAGTTTGCCTCCCAGTGGGCGTTAGGCGGGGTGCTTTGCTCGGTATCCACCAATCAGGGTTCTTCAGATTTAACCCTTCTGTTTTAAGTGCACTTCATCAGTGCACTTGTTGGGTTCATTTCATTTTTGTTTGACTGGTTTATCTTTGTTCTACTTGGTAACAAGTAGAATTGCTGTTCAACTGAATTGGCCGGCTTCGCCGGCCAATCAGTTTCAAACCAGATCAAAATAGACTCACTAGTTTGTCTCCTGCGAGCTTCCGTACACAGCGTCTTGTTAGAGTGGGGCGTGGACATGTGTAAACTTCAATGGTGGGAAAATGAGACAGTTTTAGCTGCTAGCTGAGCAGTGGTACAGCGCTCTGTAGAAGGCGCTCTCAGTCGGGTGAGTGATTTTTCAATGTGTGTGTTTATTTCATTTCTCATTTTACTTTCACTTTAAGTACTGCATGCTTATTTTTTTCTGTGGGCATTTAGGGATTTAAGTGCTCTGTGAGCCGAGTCCTCCATTGAAGGAGGAGCTATGAGGCCAACCTATCACAGCTACTGTACCATCTTCAGTTGCTTTCAGTATACTGATTAATCCACGGCACAGAATATGCAACTTCAAATACATCTATCAACTGTCTATATGTTAAGCCCCCGGACAAGCATTTGCTTGTTAGTTATACACTAGTTTCATACAAGCACTTCACACAGGGGGCTTCAACTTAGGTAGTACTTGACCGGCCGGTCTGAGTGTTCTCATTTCCATATATTTCTTGCCTCTACACTTTATTTACATACTTTGTACTTATTACTGCAGTGTAGCATTTTTCCCCACACCTTAAGGTTCAGTTTATAACAGCTTTGTAGGTCACCACTGCTCCTCATTTTAACCATTTATGTGTATGTGATTAATAAACCTTTATTGATACAATTTGTGTATGTTAGAGTGCTATTCAGGGGATTCTTTTTTTCTGTGTTAGTTTTCATATATATGTGTGTGTGTGTGTGTGTGTGTGTGTGTGTGTGTGTGTGTGTATATATGTATATATTTATGTATATATATTTGTGTGTGTGTGACCTTGGGCAAGTCACTTCATATCCTCTGTGCCTCAGGCACCAATGTCATAGATTGTAAGCTCTATGGGGCAGGGACTTGTGTCTGCAAAATGTCTCTGTATAGCGCTACGTAAAACTAGCAGCGCTTTAAAAGAACATGCTGTTATTATTATTATATATAAATGTGTATGTATTTATTTATATAGCACTATTAATGTATATAGCGTTTCACAGTAGTAATACATGTGAAAATCCTATAAATAACAAATACAAATATCAGGTCATGGGAATAAGTGATTTGGACATAAAAGTAACATTTCGGAAGTGTGGACAACTAATACATCTTGTAGATTGCCTTTACAGTGTGATGTCATTGATTCAGTAGATTGTGTGCAGACCAGGACTGCAGTACAGTGTCACTCACATGGATGACTTGCGTGGTAGAAGCTCAAGAACAAGGATGTCAAACTCCAGTCCTCGAGGGCAGCAAACAGGCCAGGTTTTCAGGATATCCCTACTGAAAACCTGGCCTGTTTGGGACCCTCGAGGACTGGAGTTTGACATGCATGCTCTAGAAGGAGCACAGCTGTGGGTGGGAGGTGGATTTGCTTTGCATCAAATGGTTTGGAGCAAGGTTTATTGTATGTATTATCATAATAACAATGCAATGCTTAACTTTTATTTTAGGAGGGATGACTGCAGAACAGAAGTGAATATTGAAGCCATGTGTTCCTTTTCTTGCAAAAGAGAAAATTTGAAGGACAGTTGAACAGAATGAAAATTACTACACAGAGACAGATAAGCAATGTGTATATTTCTCATTTACCATTTAGTATTTGTCGTTTTATTGACTCCACACAATCCGGCTGCTACGGGTTTCACATTGAACATTTTCATCTCTACTCTACCCCTTCCTGTGATCTGAACCATGCAAGTTTTCATTGATTCAATACATCATGAGTAGAGTGTGGCTACAGTATGAAGTAAAGACCCAAGGACCACATCTACTACCATTCATAACAAGAACATGTGCAGTAGCGCACAGCTGCAGTTCTATGTGATTGTTATGAAAGGTTGAGGTGGTTCAATTCTATGAATCTGGAGTGGGATGGATCCTGTTTGCATCACATGGTTTCATCTAGGCCAGTAGATTATATAACTCTCAGTACAGGTTACACATGGCATCAGTATTAGTGATGTAAAGAGGAGGAAAGCTTCAATGTGGAGAACAAAGCCAAGTAATGTTGAAGTTACTCCTTTTACCATTTACTTGGTCAGTCTGTACTGTCTACTCCCCACACAGCTGCTAAGGGTCTTCCATTTTAAATACTTTCACCTCCTATTCTGCACTGCTTTGCTGCCCATTATTTAGAGATGCGTTCCAGTCATGTTTACCACTCTGAATCTCTCTGCAGTCATTGATTCAGCACATCATGGGTAGAGCATGGCTACAGATACAGAAAGCTTTTATTATTTTACCGGCTGATCATCCATAATATTGCATTAAAACATAGAATATCACTTAATTTCCAAAAGATTCAGTGATGCTGATAATGCAGAATCTCACAACATTTCCCATCATAATGCCATAATGCACCAGAGGAAGAAATAATCCTTGCTATATCTGTACATTGTGTGACGTATTACCTCCATGACCATTGAGAGCAAGTACATCTTCTGTATAGAGCGGCTGTGTTATGATGCAGTTATTGATCATCATTGACATAATCACAAGAATCTTATGCAAAGGGAAATTGTCCGCAGCGAAGTGAGATGTGTGCCTGTTTTAAGTCCTCCAGCTTAACGCCCCTACACCTCCCACTACACAGACATACTTACTTATGCATACACTGACATCTGGCATACCTACACACACCCCAGGGCCACTTCTTCCCCTGATGTCAGGGAGAGGATTGGCATGCAGAGTGCAGTAAGTCTCCACGTTACTCTGGCCAACAGTCTTGGCCTACCCCCAGCATCTGTCACCCACAACATCTGTTCCCTCCTTGTAAAGTGCTGAACTATCTCACCTGGGTCAGTGCTATAGCTGATCACAGTGCCCGATCATGATGTCACTGTGACAGGCAGCAGTGCAGATTGACCGGTCAATCAATGCAGTGCCGCACCATATGCACTAAATGAGATTTCCGTTCCCCCTGTCAGGTTACTCCCTGGGCAGTGACCCTGCTCACCCCCTCCCCTAGTTCCACCTCTGACCACAATTATCTCTCTTGGAGAGTGTAGCAAATTGGTGTTGGTGGAATCTCACCTCTGCCATGCATGGTCACAATCTGGGCACAGGACCCAAATAGTGGGCAATGTGGCACTTCTTACAGTAGAGAATAAGTAACTATATTCTTTACTTGTGTATTAAGGACCTTATTTGCATTAAAATTCAGTCCCCATGGGACCAAGACTTTCTGGCTTACTGAACAAAGTGGAATTGTTTCGTAGAGGGTGGAGAATTGTATTTTATCTGAAATTACCCCCTCTGCACAAAATACAAACAATTATACACATACATGTACCTTGTGGAAGTTGTTGCCCTCTATCTTCCTGTGGTCTCTCCCTGTTTCTCACCGTGCCTCCTCCCATTTCCTTGCACCTCTGCGTCTCCGCATATATCCCTATACTCAGAGCCGGCTCCGGTCAGTGACATGGGATGCCCAAATATGAGCATATCCATACATGGGCATCCATGCCACTGACCGGAGCCCACTCTGTTGCGGATATGGAGAGAGACTGGGAGATTTACATCCCCTTATAATTCATATGGTGCATAGTACCGGCACGTATTGTTTTACCGTTACTGTGTACCTTCCTACTTTCACACTGGTACAGTATGTGCTGCAGTGGGACTGAGAGGGATATATTGGTAACACATAGTTATTGTTGGGGGAATTCAATCCATTTTGAAAATAGTAATGCAATGTTTTATACTTTTTTTTTTGCAGTAATGAAGAATGAAAAAGTTCTGTTAAAATTGAATTGGAGGTGAACTGGAATCATCATCAACTCTGCACCAGTGTGAATTGATGTTCTTTAATGTTCTGATAAGGTACATGCAACATCTCTTCCTCAACCCCTACACCACTCTCTGCCTCTTGCCTCTCTCTCTCCACCTCCCTGCTAAGCGTATTAACCCATCTAATGTAATCCACATTCCATGTCTCACTTTACTCTTCACTTCTCACGTGCCCTCTGGAATGTCTGCTCTCTGACTAACAAGGTCTATTTGTACATGACCTCTTCTGCTCTCATCATCCACCACTTCTCATTCCCCTCACCCCTGTCCTACTCGATACCTCAGCTTAATTGAACTCTCTCCTCTGACATCTACCCTTATCTCTAACCTCTCCTCACTTTCTGCTTAAACTAACTATCTTGTTAACTTTTACAATGCTATCATCTCCTCCTCCTCCCTCCTCCCTCCTCCATTATATATTTATATGCCCCTTCTAGGCTCTGACACACTCATCCCTCTAAGGCCATGATTATCATGGGCACATGCTTGGTCATCCACAGTGCGTGCGAGCGATGCAGAGCCGCCTCGGACCTCAGTGCAGGGATTGCTGCATACCCCAGCATCTGTCACCCACAAACAATACACACACTAATACTCCCCACAATACACACTATAATACCTCCTCAATACTAATCTCTCCAATAATATTATAGCTCCAAACACAATATACACAACACCCTTACACAAGATACACAATCTAGTACTCTCCTCTGCACCTCTACACACAATATAATACTCCCACACACACAATATACACACTACCCTCCTACCCCCATAAAATACAACCAATAATACACACACACTTTGTGGATGTTGGGACCAGCTCCCGGCATGCACCAGTGAAAGAGAGAGGCCAGCAGAAGCTCGGAAGAACTCCCTCTCTCCATCCGTGCCTCCCTCCGTTTCCCATCTTCTCCCTGTCTCTCTCCCTCCCTTTCCTTGCATCTCCCTGCGTCTTTACGTATACCCAGTCAGTGACGGCTCTGGTCACGTGATGCCTTAATATGGGCTTATCCATATATGTTCATCCACGTCACTAATGTGATGCCCGCACTGTTGCGGAGCTGGTACTTACGACGCGCACTTATTGTTTTATCAGTACTGCGTACCTGACTCTACCGGCCTACTTTCAACACTAGTACAATAAGTGCTTCACTACGAGTGAGTGGGGAATATTGGCATCACACAGTCACTGTTGAATATGCCATTCAATCCATTTTGAAAATAGTAATGCAATGTGGTTTTGTTTTGTTTGCTTTTTGCAGTAATGAAGAATGTTATAAGTTATATTAAAATTAAATTGGAGGGGAACTGGATTCAGCATTTCATCATGAACTCTGCACTTGTGAGAATTTACCTTCTTGAATGCCCTGAGAGGTACACTACCGACACACTTTATTGAAGTGTGGTCGGTACCGCAAGCCGGGAAATCTCCCGGCTTGCTAGTGGCCGCCCCTCGGCGTGCCGCGCGTCATAGACGCGCGGTCACGCGTCATCGGGAGCGTGCGCCCCCTGCACGCGTGTCCAGGGGCTCCCCGAGGGAGCCCTGGTGTCCCGCGATCGCGGGACAGCGGCAGGGGGTTCCGGGGGACCCGGCGGACCCGGCAGCGGTAGGGAGAGCGCCCCGATCGGAGGGCGCTCTTCCGCTGCTCCGGCGTGCGCCCGTCACACTCGGGCGCGCGCCAGGCTACTGCTGCGGCACAGAACGGGCAAATGCTCGAATAAACTGTGCCGCAGCAGTACACGCAACTTTAAGACTATAATCTGCTGTGCAAGCTTTCGTGCTATACCTCCCCCTCAGGTTTTGATTTATACATTTGCTCCCTCAAGTCATGTCCTCTAATATTTGAAAGCTCTCTCCTAGCATTTTCTCTCTACCACAGAACGTCATCCCAATGTAACCTCTCTCTTGTTCTCTCTGCTTGCTGTTTCCTCACTTTTCTGTTAAACTTTTCTAATTTCTCTAACTTCCACACTCCTGCTTTTATCCACATGTTCTCCTCTTTCCTTCCCCTACCTTTGCATGTGTCTACACACTGCACCATTTGTACAGACCTCTATTGCAGCTATTTCTGCACTGCTCAATGAAAAGCACTCATGTACATCCTATTCTCTGCGCCCCCTCTCTCTCTGCGCCCCCTCTCTCTCTGCGCCCCCTCTCTCTCTGCGCCCCCTCTCTCTCTGCGCCCCCTCTCTCTCTGCGCCCCCTCTCTCTCTGCGCCCCCTCTCTCTCTGCGCCCCCTCTCTCTCTGCGCCTATCTGTCTCATTCTCTCTACGTCCCTCTCTCTCTACATAGAGCTATCTCTGTCTCTCTCTACACCTATCTCTGTGTCTCCTTCTATGTTTGCTGATGTGTGGGATATCTCTTATAATCTTGAACCTGCTCATATACACATCGGGTCTCCCTGCCTCTGCCTCCCTGCTAAGAGTGTTAACCTATCTAATGTAATCCACATTCCTTTCCTTACTTTTCTCTTCCCTTCTCCTATGCCCTCTGGAATGTCCGTTCTCTGACTAACAAGGCTCTAGTTGTACATGACCTCTTCTGCTCTCATCATTCACAATCAGTCATTCCCCTCACCCCATCTTACCTGTCCCACTGATTTTCCTCTGCTTAATTAAACTCTCCTCTGACATCTACTCTAACCTCTCTGCTCTCTCTCTCTCTTTCTGCTTAAACTGACAATCTTATTAACTCTTACAATGCTATCCTCTATATGCCCCTTCAAGCTCTGACACACACGTCCCTCTAACCCACACCCTTGGCTAAATTCCCAAACATGTTCATCACACTTCCACTCACTGTTCTTAATGCCTATGAAGGAAATCTCACACTTGATGTTTGATTTTTCTACAGTAAAAATGTCTCCAGTCCTGTATAAAGCTGCTCTCTGGGGCCAAACCACACTACTTTTTTTTCCACATTCATCAACACACAAATTTAATTTACTCTGTCTTTTTTCCCCTGTATTTGACTCCCTCCACTAACCTTCTTCTCACACTTGCCATCCTTCCTTCACTTCTCCTCAAGCATTTGACTACTTCAGAGGCAAGGTGGATGCCACCCACAAGGAGATTCCTTCTGTCCCTTCCCCCTTCTCTCCTTCTACCTAATTCTCCTTCTGCATTTGACTCCTTTTCTTCTCTTACAGAGCTGGAAGCTAATCATCTTCTCTTCTCCCTCTACCACATGCCCTCTAGATCGTATCCCCTCACACCTTACTGCATCTCTTAGTCCCCACTCTCACCCACATCTTCAAGTCCTCCCTATTCTCTGGCTCTTTACCCTCTTACTTTAAGCCTGTAGTGGTCACCCTTTTCTCAGAAACAACCTACACCCTATGTGCCTTACTAACTACCGCCCTATATCCCTCCTGCTGTTTGTCTCCTAATTGCTAGAATGTCAACATTCTTAAATCACATGCCCACCTGGATCCTTTACAACCTGCCTTTCGTACAGCTCGTTCTACAGACTGTGCTTAAAGCAAATTCCCAAGGTCACTTTTCCCTACTAATCCTACTTGATCTATCTGCTGCGTTTGATGCTCTCAATCACTCTCCTCCTTCATATTCTAAACTCTCTCTTGGTATCCGTAACACAGTTCTATCCTGGTTTTCATCATAACTTTCCTGTCACACATTCTCCATCTCTGTTGCTAACATGTCTTCGTCTTCTATTGATCTGTCTGTGGGTATACATCAGGGCTCTGTTCTGAGATCTCTCTTTCTCTCTACATACTATCATTTGGTGACCTCATCAACTCTTTGTGACAATCCTATAAATAACAAATACAAATATCAGGTCATGGGAATAAGTGATTTGGACATAAAAGTAACATTTCGGAAGTGTGGACAACTAATACATCTTGTAGATTGCCTTTACAGTGTGATGTCATTGATTCAGTAGATTGTGTGCAGACCAGGACTGCAGTACAGTGTCACTCACATGGATGACTTGCGTGGTAGAAGCTCAAGAACAAGGATGTCAAACTCCAGTCCTCGAGGGCAGCAAACAGGCCAGGTTTTCAGGATATCCCTACTGAAAACCTGGCCTGTTTGGGACCCTCGAGGACTGGAGTTTGACATGCATGCTCTAGAAGGAGCACAGCTGTGGGTGGGAGGTGGATTTGCTTTGCATCAAATGGTTTGGAGCAAGGTTTATTGTATGTATTATCATAATAACAATGCAATGCTTAACTTTTATTTCAGGAGGGATGACTGCAGAACAGAAGTGAATATTGAAGCCATGTGTTCCTTTTCTTGCAAAAGAGAAAATTTGAAGGACAGTTGAAGAGAAGGAAAATTACTACACAGAGACAGATAAGCAATGTGTATATTTCTCATTTACCATTTAGTATTTGTCGTTTTATTGACTCCACACAATCCGGCTGCTACGGGTTTCACATTGAATATTTTCATCTCTACTCTACCCCTTCCTGTGATCTGAACCATGCAAGTTTTCGTTGATTCAATACATCATGAGTAGAGGGTGGCTACAGTATGAAGTAAAGACCCAAGGACCACATCTACTACCATTCATAACAAGAACATGTGCAGTAGCGCACAGCTGCAGTTCTATGTGATTGTTATGAAAGATTGAGGTGGTTCAATTCTATGAATCTGGAGTGGGATGGATCCTGTTTGCATCATATGGTTTCATCTAGGCCAGTAGATTATATAACTCTCAGTACAGGTTACACATGGCATCAGTATTAGTGATTTAAAGAGGAGGAAAGCTTCAATGTGGAGAACAAAGCCAAGTAATGTTGAAGTTATTCCTTTTACCATTTACTTGGTCAGTCTGTACTGTCTACTCCCCACACAGCTGCTAAGGATCTTCCATTTTAAATACTTTCACCTCCTATTCTGCACTGCTTTGCTGCCCATTATTCAGAGATGCGTTCCAGTCATGTTTACCACTCTGAATCTCTCTGCAGTCATTGGTTCAGCACATCATGGGTAGAGCATGGCTACAGATACAGCAAGCTATTATTATTTTACCGGCTGATCATCCATAATATTGCATTAAAACATAGAATATCACTTAATTTCCAAAAGATTCAGTGATGCTGATAATGCAGAATCTCACAACATTTCCCATCATAATGCCATAATGCACCAGTGGGAGAAATAATCCTTGCTATATCTGTACATTGTGTGACGTATTACCTCCATGACCATTGAGAGCAAGTACATCTTCTGTATAGAGCGGCTGTGTTATGATGCAGTTATTGATCATCATTGACATAATCACAAGAATCTTATGCAAAGGGAAATTGTCCGCAGCGAAGTGAGATTTCAGCCCCCAAACGTCTGTAATCTTAATGCAATGTCTTACTTTTGTTGCAGTGAACACTGAAGAGACGGATCTACTACAACACTGTACAGGATGAGCATACGCTACAAGCAGCAAAATGATCTTGCAGTTGACAGTATGTTGTTCTGGTAATGTGCACAATTATTATTTATGGGCTACACACCACAGTGCTGGACATATTCTGTTAACTTCAACTCTACTCCTAACATGGAGATGTCTTCCTGGTGTTACTGATTCAGTACATCATATGCACAGTGTGGTTATGATATGATGGATTGATTTAATGAACCCACCAACCAATGATGACATCTGCATCATCTTCTGTAAAGTGCAGCTACAGCATGATATTATCAGCATTTGGTGCGGTATAATCAGAGGTATCTATGTGCTTTTGTGCCTGTTTTAAGTCCTCCAGCTTAACGCCCCTACACCTCCCACTACACAGGCATACTTACTTATGCATACACTGACATCTGGCATACCTACACACACCCCAGGGCCACTTCCTTCCCCTGATGTCAGGGAGAGGATGGGCATGCAGAGTGCAGTAAGTCTCCACGTTACTCTGGCCAACAGTCTTGGCCTACCTCCAGCATCTGTCACCCACAACATCTGTTCCCTCCTTGTAAAGTGCTGAACTATCTCACCTGGGTCAGTGCTATAGCTGATCACAGTGCCCGATCAGGATGTCACTGTGACAGGCAGCAGTGCAGATTGACCGGTCAATCAATGCAGTGCCGCAACATATGCACTAAATGAGATTTCCGTGCCCCCAGTCAGGTTACTCCCTGGGCAGTGACCCTGCTCACACCCTCCCCTAGTTCCACCTCTGATCACAATTATCTCTCTTGGAGAGTGTAGCAAATTGGAGTTGGGGGAATCTCACCTCTGCCATGCATGGTCACAATCTGGGCACAGGACCCAAATAGTGGGCAATGTGGCACTTCTTACAGTAGAGAATAAGTAACTTTATTCTTTACTTGTGTATTAAGGACCTTATTTGCATTAAATTCAGTCCACATGGGACCAAGACTTTCTGGCTTACTGAACAAAGTGGAATTGTTTCGTAGAGGGTGGAGAATTGTATTTTATCTGAAATTACCCCCTCTGCACAAAATACAAACAATTATACCCATACAAGTACCTTGTGGAAGTTGTTGCCCTCTATCTTCCTGTGGTCTCTCCCTGTTTCTCACCGTGCCTCCTCCCATTTCCTTGCACCTCTGCGTCTCCGCATATATCCCTATACTCAGAGCCGGCTCCGGTCAGTGACATGGGATGCCCAAATATGAGCATACCCATATATGGGCATCCATGCCACTGACCGGAGCCCGCTCTGTTGCGGATATGGAGAGAGACTGGGAGATTTACATCCCCTTATAATTCATATGGTGCATAGTACCGGCACGTATTGTTTTACCGGTACTGTGTACCTTCCTACTTTCACACTGGTACAGTATATGCTGCAGTGGGACTGAGAGGGATATATTGGTAACACATAGTCATTGTTGGGGGAATTCAATCCATTTTGAAAATAGTAATGAAATGTTTTTTACTTTTCTTTTTTTTCAGTAATGAAGAATGAAACATTTCTGTTAAAATTGAATTGGAGGTGAACTGGATTCATCATCAACTCTGCACCAGTGTGAATTGATGTTCTTTAATGTTCTGATAAGGTACATGCAACATCTCTTCCTCAAACCCTGCACCACTCTCTGCCTCTTGCCTCTCTCTCTCCACCTCCCTGCTAAGCGTATTAACCCATCTAATGTAATCCACATTCCATGTCTCACTTTACTCTTCACTTCTCACGTGCCCTCTGGAATGACTGCTCTCTGACTAACAAGGTCTATTTGTACATGACCTCTTCTGCTCTCATCCACCACCTCTCATTCCCCTCACCCCTGTCCTACTCGATACCTCAGCTTAATTGAACTCTCTCCTCTGACATCTACCCTTATCTCTAACCTCTCCTCACTTTCTGCTTAAACTAACTATCTTGTTAACTTTTACAATGCTATCATCTCCTCCTCCCTCCTCCTACTTCCTCCACCCTCCTCCATTATATATATACCCCTTCTAGGCTCTGACACACTCATCCCTCTAAGGCCATGATTATCATGGGCACATGCTTGGTCGTCCACAGTGCGTGCGAGCGATGCAGAGCCGCCTCGGACCTCAGTGCAGGGATTGCTGCATACCCCCAGCATCTGTCACCCACAAACAATACACACACTAATACTCCCCACAATACACACTATAATACCTCCTCAATACTAATCTCCCCAATAATATTATAGCTCCAAACACAATATACACAACACCCTTACACAAGATACACAATCTAGTACTCTCCTCTGCACCTCTACACACAATATAATACTCCCACACACACAATATACACACTACCCTCCTACCCCCATAAAATACAACCAATAATACACACACACTTTGTGGATGTTGGGACCAGCTCCCGGCATGCACCAGTGAAAGAGAGAGGCCCGCAGAAGCTCGGAAGAACTCCCTCCATCCGTGCCTTCCTCCGTTTCACATCTTCTCCCTGTCTCTCTCCCTCCCTTTCCTTGCATCTCCCTGCGTCTTTACGTATACCCAGTCAGTGACGGCTCTGGTCACGTGATGCCTTAATATGGGCTTATCCATATATGTTCATCCACGTCACTAATGTGATGCCCGCACTGTTGCGGAGCTGGTACTTACGACGGGCACTTATTGTTTTATCAGTACTGCGTACCTGACTCTACCGGCCTACTTTCAACACTAGTACAATATGTGCTTCACTACGAGTGAGTGGGGAATATTGGCATCACACAGTCACTGTTGAATATGCCATTCAATCCATTTTGAAAATAGTAATGCAATGTGGTTTTGTTTTGTTTGCTTTTTGCAGTAATGAAGAATGGAAAAGTTATATTAAAATTAAATTGGAGGGGGACTAGATTCAGCATTTCATCATGAACTCTGCACTTGTGAGAATTTAACTTCTTGAATACCCTGACAGGTACACGCAACATTAAGACTATAATCTGCTGTGCAAGCTTTCGTGCTATACCTCCCCCTCAGGTTTTGATTTATACATTTGCTCCCTCAATTCATGTCCTCTAATATTTGAAAGCTCTCTCCTAGCATTTTCTCTTTACCACAGAACGTCATCCCAATGTAACCTCTCTCTTGTTCTTTCTGCTTGCTGTTTCCTCACTCCTCTGTTAAACTTTTCTAATTTCTCTAACTTCCACACTCCTGCTTTTATCCACATGTTCTCCTCTTTCCTTCCCCTACCTTTGCATGTGTCTACACACTGCACCATTTGTACAGACCTCTATTGCAGCTATTTCTGCACTGCTCAATGAAAAGCACTCTTTAATATCCTATTCTCTGTGCCCCCTCTCTCTGCGCCCCCTCTTTTGGCGCCTCCTCTCTCTGCGCCCCCTCTCTCTGCGCCTATCTGTCTCATTCTCTCTACGTCCCTCTCTCTCTACATAGAGCTATCTCTGTCTCTCTCTACACCTATCTCTGTGTCTCCTTCTATGTTTGCTGATGTGTGGGATATCTCTTATAATCTTGAACCTGCTCATATACACATCGGGCCTCCCTGCCTCTGCCTCCCTGCTAAGAGTGTTAACCTATCTAATGTAATCCACATTCCTTTCCTTACTTTTCTCTTCCCTTCTCCTATGCCATCTGGAATGTCCGTTCTCTGACTAACAAGGCTCTAGTTGTACATGACCTCTTCTGCTCTCATCATTCACAATCAGTCATTCCCCTCACCCCATCTTACCTGTCCCACTGATTTGCCTCTGCTTAATTAAACTCTCCTCTGACATCTACTCTAACCTCTCTGCTCTCTCTCTCTTTCCGCTTAAACTAACAATCTTATTAACTCTTACAATGCTATCCTCCTATCTATATGCCCCCTCTAGGCTCTGACACACTTGTCCCTCTAGCCCACACCCTTGGCTAAATTCCCAAACATGTTCATCACACTTCCACTCGCTGTTCTTAATGCCTATGAAGGAAATCACACAATTGATATTTGATTTTTCTACAGTAAAAATGTCTCCAGTCCTGTATAAAGCTGCTCTCTGGGGCCAAACCACACTACTTTTTTTTCACATTCATCAACACTCAAATTTAATTTACGCTGTCTTTTTTTCCCTGTATTTGACTCCCTCCACTAACCTTCTCCTCACACTTGCCATCCTTCCTTCACTTCTCCTCAAGCATTTGACTACTTCAGAGGCAAGGTGGATGCCACCCACAAGGAGATTCCTTCTGTCCCTTCCCCCTTCTCTCCTTCTACCTAATTCTCCTTCTGCATTTGACTCCTTTTCTTCTCTTACAGAGCTGGAAGCTAATCATCTTCTCTTCTCCCTCTACCACATGCCCTCTAGATCGTATCCCCTCACACCTTACTGCATCTCTTAGTCCCCACTCTCACCCACATCTTCAATTCCTCCCTATTCTCTGGCTCTTTACCCTCTTACTTTAAGCCTGTAGTGGTCACCCTTTTCTCAGAAACAACCTACACCCTATGTGCCTTACTAACTACCGCCCTGTATCCCTCCTGCTGTTTGTCTCCTAATTGCTAGAATGTCAACATTCTTAAATCACATGCCCTCCTGGATCCTTTACAACCTGCCTTTCGTACAGCTCGTTCTACAGACTGTGCTTAAAGCAAATTCCCAAGGTCACTTTTCCCTACTAATCCTACTTGATCTATCTGCTGCGTTTGATGCTCTCAATCACTCTCCTCCTTCATATTCTAAACTCTCTCTTGGTATCCGTAACACAGTTCTATCCTGGTTTTCATCATAACTTTCCTGTCACACATTCTCCATCTCTGTTGCTAACATGTCTTCGTCTTCTATTGATCTGTCTGTGGGTATACATCAGGGCTCTGTTCTGAGATCTCTCTTTCTCTCTACATACTATCATTTGGTGACCTCATCAACTCTTTGTGACAATCCTATAAATAACAAATACAAATATCAGGTCATGGGAATAAGTGATTTGGACATAAAAGTAACATTTCGGAAGTGTGGACAACTAATACATCTTGTAGATTGCCTTTACAGTGTGATGTCATTGATTCAGTAGATTGTGTGCAGACCAGGACTGCAGTACAGTGTCACTCACATGGATGACTTGCGTGGTAGAAGCTCAAGAACAAGGATGTCAAACTCCAGTCCTCGAGGGCAGCAAACAGGCCAGGTTTTCAGGATATCCCTACTGAAAACCTGGCCTGTTTGGGACCCTCGAGGACTGGAGTTTGACATGCATGCTCTAGAAGGAGCACAGCTGTGGGTGGGAGGTGGATTTGCTTTGCATCAAATGGTTTGGAGCAAGGTTTATTGTATGTATTATCATAATAACAATGCAATGCTTAACTTTTATTTCAGGAGGGATGACTGCAGAACAGAAGTGAATATTGAAGCCATGTGTTCCTTTTCTTGCAAAAGAGAAAATTTGAAGGACAGTTGAAGAGAAGGAAAATTACTACACAGAGACAGATAAG
Source organism: Ascaphus truei (assembly GCF_040206685.1). Classification (NCBI taxonomy): domain Eukaryota; kingdom Metazoa; phylum Chordata; class Amphibia; order Anura; family Ascaphidae; genus Ascaphus; species Ascaphus truei. The sequence continues at coordinate 79,394 of NW_027453940.1, read as the reverse complement.
CAATGTGTATATTTCTCATTTACCATTTAGTATTTGTCGTTTTATTGACTCCACACAATCCGGCTGCTACGGGTTTCACATTGAATATTTTCATCTCTACTCTACCCCTTCCTGTGATCTGAACCATGCAAGTTTTCGTTGATTCAATACATCATGAGTAGAGGGTGGCTACAGTATGAAGTAAAGACCCAAGGACCACATCTACTACCATTCATAACAAGAACATGTGCAGTAGCGCACAGCTGCAGTTCTATGTGATTGTTATGAAAGGTTGAGGTGGTTCAATTCTATGAATCTGGAGTGGGATGGATCCTGTTTGCATCATATGGTTTCATCTAGGCCAGTAGATTATATAACTCTCAGTACAGGTTACACATGGCATCAGTATTAGTGATTTAAAGAGGAGGAAAGCTTCAATGTGGAGAACAAAGCCAAGTAATGTTGAAGTTACTCCTTTTACCATTTACTTGGTCAGTCTGTACTGTCTACTCCCCACACAGCTGCTAAGGATCTTCCATTTTAAATACTTTCACCTCCTATTCTGCACTGCTTTGCTGCCCATTATTCAGAGATGCGTTCCAGTCATGTTTACCACTCTGAATCTCTCTGCAGTCATTGGTTCAGCACATCATGGGTAGAGCATGGCTACAGATACAGCAAGCTATTATTATTTTACCGGCTGATCATCCATAATATTGCATTAAAACATAGAATATCACTTAATTTCCAAAAGATTCAGTGATGCTGATAATGCAGAATCTCACAACATTTCCCATCATAATGCCATAATGCACCAGTGGGAGAAATAATCCTTGCTATATCTGTACATTGTGTGACGTATTACCTCCATGACCATTGAGAGCAAGTACATCTTCTGTATAGAGCGGCTGTGTTATGATGCAGTTATTGATCATCATTGACATAATCACAAGAATCTTATGCAAAGGGAAATTGTCCGCAGCGAAGTGAGATTTCAGCCCCCAAACGTCTGTAATATTAATGCAATGTCTTACTTTTGTTGCAGTGAACACTGAAGAGACGGATCTACTACAACACTGTACAGGATGAGCATACGCTACAAGCAGCAAAATGATCTTGCAGTTGACAGTATGTTGTTCTGGTAATGTGCACAATTATTATTTATGGGCTACACACCACAGTGCTGGACATATTCTGTTAACTTCAACTCTACTCCTAACATGGAGATGTCTTCCTGGTGTTACTGATTCAGTACATCATATGCACAGTGTGGTTATGATATGATGGATTGATTTAATGAACCCACCAACCAATGATGACATCTGCATCATCTTCTGTAAAGTGCAGCTACAGCATGATATTATCAGCATTTGGTGCGGTATAATCAGAGGTATCTATGTGCTTTTGTGCCTGTTTTAAGTCCTCCAGCTTAACGCCCCTACACCTCCCACTACACAGGCATACTTACTTATGCATACACTGACATCTGGCATACCTACACACACCCCAGGGCCACTTCCTTCCCCTGATGTCAGGGAGAGGATGGGCATGCAGAGTGCAGTAAGTCTCCACGTTACTCTGGCCAACAGTCTTGGCCTACCTCCAGCATCTGTCACCCACAACATCTGTTCCCTCCTTGTAAAGTGCTGAACTATCTCACCTGGGTCAGTGCTATAGCTGATCACAGTGCCCGATCAGGATGTCACTGTGACAGGCAGCAGTGCAGATTGACCGGTCAATCAATGCAGTGCCGCAACATATGCACTAAATGAGATTTCCGTGCCCCCAGTCAGGTTACTCCCTGGGCAGTGACCCTGCTCACACCCTCCCCTAGTTCCACCTCTGATCACAATTATCTCTCTTGGAGAGTGTAGCAAATTGGAGTTGGGGGAATCTCACCTCTGCCATGCATGGTCACAATCTGGGCACAGGACCCAAATAGTGGGCAATGTGGCACTTCTTACAGTAGAGAATAAGTAACTTTATTCTTTACTTGTGTATTAAGGACCTTATTTGCATTAAATTCAGTCCACATGGGACCAAGACTTTCTGGCTTACTGAACAAAGTGGAATTGTTTCGTAGAGGGTGGAGAATTGTATTTTATCTGAAATTACCCCCTCTGCACAAAATACAAACAATTATACCCATACAAGTACCTTGTGGAAGTTGTTGCCCTCTATCTTCCTGTGGTCTCTCCCTGTTTCTCACCGTGCCTCCTCCCATTTCCTTGCACCTCTGCGTCTCCGCATATATCCCTATACTCAGAGCCGGCTCCGGTCAGTGACATGGGATGCCCAAATATGAGCATACCCATATATGGGCATCCATGCCACTGACCGGAGCCCGCTCTGTTGCGGATATGGAGAGAGACTGGGAGATTTACATCCCCTTATAATTCATATGGTGCATAGTACCGGCACGTATTGTTTTACCGGTACTGTGTACCTTCCTACTTTCACACTGGTACAGTATATGCTGCAGTGGGACTGAGAGGGATATATTGGTAACACATAGTCATTGTTGGGGGAATTCAATCCATTTTGAAAATAGTAATGAAATGTTTTTTACTTTTCTTTTTTTTCAGTAATGAAGAATGAAACATTTCTGTTAAAATTGAATTGGAGGTGAACTGGATTCATCATCAACTCTGCACCAGTGTGAATTGATGTTCTTTAATGTTCTGATAAGGTACATGCAACATCTCTTCCTCAACCCCTGCACCACTCTCTGCCTCTTGCCTCTCTCTCTCCACCTCCCTGCTAAGCGTATTAACCCATCTAATGTAATCCACATTCCATGTCTCACTTTACTCTTCACTTCTCACGTGCCCTCTGGAATGACTGCTCTCTGACTAACAAGGTCTATTTGTACATGACCTCTTCTGCTCTCATCATCCACCACCTCTCATTCCCCTCACCCCTGTCCTACTCGATACCTCAGCTTAATTGAACTCTCTCCTCTGACATCTACCCTTATCTCTAACCTCTCCTCACTTTCTGCTTAAACTAACTATCTTGTTAACTTTTACAATGCTATCATCTCCTCCTCCCTCCTCCTCCTTCCTCCTCCCTCCTCCATTATATATATACCCCTTCTAGGCTCTGACACACTCATCCCTCTAAGGCCATGATTATCATGGGCACATGCTTGGTCGTCCACAGTGCGTGCGAGCGATGCAGAGCCGCCTCGGACCTCAGTGCAGGGATTGCTGCATACCCCCAGCATCTGTCACCCACAAACAATACACACACTAATACTCCCCACAATACACACTATAATACCTCCTCAATACTAATCTCCCCAATAATATTATAGCTCCAAACACAATATACACAACACCCTTACACAAGATACACAATCTAGTACTCTCCTCTGCACCTCTACACACAATATAATACTCCCACACACACAATATACACACTACCCTCCTACCCCCATAAAATACAACCAATAATACACACACACTTTGTGGATGTTGGGACCAGCTCCCGGCATGCACCAGTGAAAGAGAGAGGCCCGCAGAAGCTCGGAAGAACTCCCTCCATCCGTGCCTTCCTCCGTTTCACATCTTCTCCCTGTCTCTCTCCCTCCCTTTCCTTGCATCTCCCTGCGTCTTTACGTATACCCAGTCAGTGACGGCTCTGGTCACGTGATGCCTTAATATGGGCTTATCCATATATGTTCATCCACGTCACTAATGTGATGCCCGCACTGTTGCGGAGCTGGTACTTACGACGGGCACTTATTGTTTTATCAGTACTGCGTACCTGACTCTACCGGCCTACTTTCAACACTAGTACAATATGTGCTTCACTACGAGTGAGTGGGGAATATTGGCATCACACAGTCACTGTTGAATATGCCATTCAATCCATTTTGAAAATAGTAATGCAATGTGGTTTTGTTTTGTTTGCTTTTTGCAGTAATGAAGAATGGAAAAGTTATATTAAAATTAAATTGGAGGGGGACTAGATTCAGCATTTCATCATGAACTCTGCACTTGTGAGAATTTAACTTCTTGAATACCCTGACAGGTACACGCAACATTAAGACTATAATCTGCTGTGCAAGCTTTCGTGCTATACCTCCCCCTCAGGTTTTGATTTATACATTTGCTCCCTCAATTCATGTCCTCTAATATTTGAAAGCTCTCTCCTAGCATTTTCTCTTTACCACAGAACGTCATCCCAATGTAACCTCTCTCTTGTTCTTTCTGCTTGCTGTTTCCTCACTCCTCTGTTAAACTTTTCTAATTTCTCTAACTTCCACACTCCTGCTTTTATCCACATGTTCTCCTCTTTCCTTCCCCTACCTTTGCATGTGTCTACACACTGCACCATTTGTACAGACCTCTATTGCAGCTATTTCTGCACTGCTCAATGAAAAGCACTCTTTAATATCCTATTCTCTGTGCCCCCTCTCTCTGCGCCCCCTCTTTTGGCGCCTCCTCTCTCTGCGCCCCCTCTCTCTGCGCCTATCTGTCTCATTCTCTCTACGTCCCTCTCTCTCTACATAGAGCTATCTCTGTCTCTCTCTACACCTATCTCTGTGTCTCCTTCTATGTTTGCTGATGTGTGGGATATCTCTTATAATCTTGAACCTGCTCATATACACATCGGGCCTCCCTGCCTCTGCCTCCCTGCTTAGAGTGTTAACCTATCTAATGTAATCCACATTCCTTTCCTTACTTTTCTCTTCCCTTCTCCTATGCCATCTGGAATGTCCGTTCTCTGACTAACAAGGCTCTAGTTGTACATGACCTCTTCTGCTCTCATCATTCACAATCAGTCATTCCCCTCACCCCATCTTACCTGTCCCACTGATTTGCCTCTGCTTAATTAAACTCTCCTCTGACATCTACTCTAACCTCTCTGCTCTCTCTCTCTTTCCGCTTAAACTAACAATCTTATTAACTCTTACAATGCTATCCTCCTATCTATATGCCCCCTCTAGGCTCTGACACACTTGTCCCTCTAGCCCACACCCTTGGCTAAATTCCCAAACATGTTCATCACACTTCCACTCGCTGTTCTTAATGCCTATGAAGGAAATCACACAATTGATATTTGATTTTTCTACAGTAAAAATGTCTCCAGTCCTGTATAAAGCTGCTCTCTGGGGCCAAACCACACTACTTTTTTTTCACATTCATCAACACTCAAATTTAATTTACGCTGTCTTTTTTTCCCTGTATTTGACTCCCTCCACTAACCTTCTCCTCACACTTGCCATCCTTCCTTCACTTCTCCTCAAGCATTTGACTACTTCAGAGGCAAGGTGGATGCCACCCACAAGGAGATTCCTTCTGTCCCTTCCCCCTTCTCTCCTTCTACCTAATTCTCCTTCTGCATTTGACTCCTTTTCTTCTCTTACAGAGCTGGAAGCTAATCATCTTCTCTTCTCCCTCTACCACATGCCCTCTAGATCGTATCCCCTCACACCTTACTGCATCTCTTAGTCCCCACTCTCACCCACATCTTCAATTCCTCCCTATTCTCTGGCTCTTTACCCTCTTACTTTAAGCCTGTAGTGGTCACCCTTTTCTCAGAAACAACCTACACCCTATGTGCCTTACTAACTACCGCCCTGTATCCCTCCTGCTGTTTGTCTCCTAATTGCTAGAATGTCAACATTCTTAAATCACATGCCCTCCTGGATCCTTTACAACCTGCCTTTCGTACAGCTCGTTCTACAGACTGTGCTTAAAGCAAATTCCCAAGGTCACTTTTCCCTACTAATCCTACTTGATCTATCTGCTGCGTTTGATGCTCTCAATCACTCTCCTCCTTCATATTCTAAACTCTCTCTTGGTATCCGTAACACAGTTCTATCCTGGTTTTCATCATAACTTTCCTGTCACACATTCTCCATCTCTGTTGCTAACATGTCTTCGTCTTCTATTGATCTGTCTGTGGGTATACATCAGGGCTCTGTTCTGAGATCTCTCTTTCTCTCTACATACTATCATTTGGTGACCTCATCAACTCTTTGTGACAATCCTATAAATAACAAATACAAATATCAGGTCATGGGAATAAGTGATTTGGACATAAAAGTAACATTTCGGAAGTGTGGACAACTAATACATCTTGTAGATTGCCTTTACAGTGTGATGTCATTGATTCAGTAGATTGTGTGCAGACCAGGACTGCAGTACAGTGTCACTCACATGGATGACTTGCGTGGTAGAAGCTCAAGAACAAGGATGTCAAACTCCAGTCCTCGAGGGCAGCAAACAGGCCAGGTTTTCAGGATATCCCTACTGAAAACCTGGCCTGTTTGGGACCCTCGAGGACTGGAGTTTGACATGCATGCTCTAGAAGGAGCACAGCTGTGGGTGGGAGGTGGATTTGCTTTGCATCAAATGGTTTGGAGCAAGGTTTATTGTATGTATTATCATAATAACAATGCAATGCTTAACTTTTATTTCAGGAGGGATGACTGCAGAACAGAAGTGAATATTGAAGCCATGTGTTCCTTTTCTTGCAAAAGAGAAAATTTGAAGGACAGTTGAAGAGAAGGAAAATTACTACACAGAGACAGATAAGCAATGTGTATATTTCTCATTTACCATTTAGTATTTGTCGTTTTATTGACTCCACACAATCCGGCTGCTACGGGTTTCACATTGAATATTTTCATCTCTACTCTACCCCTTCCTGTGATCTGAACCATGCAAGTTTTCATTGATTCAATACATCATGAGTAGAGTGTGGCTACAGTATGAAGTAAAGACCCAAGGACCACATCTACTACCATTCATAACAAGAACATGTGCAGTAGCGCACAGCTGCAGTTCTATGTGATTGTTATGAAAGGTTGAGGTGGTTCAATTCTATGAATCTGGAGTGGGATGGATCCTGTTTGCATCATATGGTTTCATCTAGGCCAGTAGATTATATAACTCTCAGTACAGGTTACACATGGCATCAGTATTAGTGATTTAAAGAGGAGGAAAGCTTCAATGTGGAGAACAAAGCCAAGTAATGTTGAAGTTACTCCTTTTACCATTTACTTGGTCAGTCTGTACTGTCTACTCCCCACACAGCTGCTAAGGATCTTCCATTTTAAATACTTTCACCTCCTATTCTGCACTGCTTTGCTGCCCATTATTCAGAGATGCGTTCCAGTCATGTTTACCACTCTGAATCTCTCTGCAGTCATTGGTTCAGCACATCATGGGTAGAGCATGGCTACAGATACAGCAAGCTATTATTATTTTACCGGCTGATCATCCATAATATTGCATTAAAACATAGAATATCACTTAATTTCCAAAAGATTCAGTGATGCTGATAATGCAGAATCTCACAACATTTCCCATCATAATGCCATAATGCACCAGTGGGAGAAATAATCCTTGCTATATCTGTACATTGTGTGACGTATTACCTCCATGACCATTGAGAGCAAGTACATCTTCTGTATAGAGCGGCTGTGTTATGATGCAGTTATTGATCATCATTGACATAATCACAAGAATCTTATGCAAAGGGAAATTGTCTGCAGCGAAGTGAGATTTCAGCCCCCAAACGTCTGTAATCTTAATGCAATGTCTTACTTTTGTTGCAGTGAACACTGAAGAGACGGATCTACTACAACACTGTACAGGATGAGCATACGCTACAAGCAGCAAAATGATCTTGCAGTTGACAGTATGTTGTTCTGGTAATGTGCACAATTATTATTTATGGGCTACACACCACAGTGCTGGACATATTCTGTTAACTTCAACTCTACTCCTAACATGGAGATGTCTTCCTGGTGTTACTGATTCAGTACATCATATGCACAGTGTGGTTATGATATGATGGATTGATTTAATGAACCCACCAACCAATGATGACATCTGCATCATCTTCTGTAAAGTGCAGCTACAGCATGATATTATCAGCATTTGGTGCGGTATAATCAGAGGTATCTATGTGCTTTTGTGCCTGTTTTAAGTCCTCCAGCTTAACGCCCCTACACCTCCCACTACACAGGCATACTTACTTATGCATACACTGACATCTGGCATACCTACACACACCCCAGGGCCACTTCCTTCCCCTGATGTCAGGGAGAGGATGGGCATGCAGAGTGCAGTAAGTCTCCACGTTACTCTGGCCAACAGTCTTGGCCTACCTCCAGCATCTGTCACCCACAACATCTGTTCCCTCCTTGTAAAGTGCTGAACTATCTCACCTGGGTCAGTGCTATAGCTGATCACAGTGCCCGATCAGGATGTCACTGTGACAGGCAGCAGTGCAGATTGACCGGTCAATCAATGCAGTGCCGCAACATATGCACTAAATGAGATTTCCGTGCCCCCAGTCAGGTTACTCCCTGGGCAGTGACCCTGCTCACACCCTCCCCTAGTTCCACCTCTGATCACAATTATCTCTCTTGGAGAGTGTAGCAAATTGGAGTTGGGGGAATCTCACCTCTGCCATGCATGGTCACAATCTGGGCACAGGACCCAAATAGTGGGCAATGTGGCACTTCTTACAGTAGAGAATAAGTAACTTTATTCTTTACTTGTGTATTAAGGACCTTATTTGCATTAAATTCAGTCCACATGGGACCAAGACTTTCTGGCTTACTGAACAAAGTGGAATTGTTTCGTAGAGGGTGGAGAATTGTATTTTATCTGAAATTACCCCCTCTGCACAAAATACAAACAATTATACCCATACAAGTACCTTGTGGAAGTTGTTGCCCTCTATCTTCCTGTGGTCTCTCCCTGTTTCTCACCGTGCCTCCTCCCATTTCCTTGCACCTCTGCGTCTCCGCATATATCCCTATACTCAGAGCCGGCTCCGGTCAGTGACATGGGATGCCCAAATATGAGCATACCCATATATGGGCATCCATGCCACTGACCGGAGCCTGCTCTGTTGCGGATATGGAGAGAGACTGGGAGATTTACATCCCCTTATAATTCATATGGTGCATAGTACCGGCACGTATTGTTTTACCGGTACTGTGTACCTTCCTACTTTCACACTGGTACAGTATATGCTGCAGTGGGACTGAGAGGGATATATTGGTAACACATAGTCATTGTTGGGGGAATTCAATCCATTTTGAAAATAGTAATGAAATGTTTTTTACTTTTCTTTTTTTTCAGTAATGAAGAATGAAACATTTCTGTTAAAATTGAATTGGAGGTGAACTGGATTCATCATCAACTCTGCACCAGTGTGAATTGATGTTCTTTAATGTTCTGATAAGGTACATGCAACATCTCTTCCTCAACCCCTGCACCACTCTCTGCCTCTTGCCTCTCTCTCTCCACCTCCCTGCTAAGCGTATTAACCCATCTAATGTAATCCACATTCCATGTCTCACTTTACTCTTCACTTCTCACGTGCCCTCTGGAATGACTGCTCTCTGACTAACAAGGTCTATTTGTACATGACCTCTTCTGCTCTCATCCACCACCTCTCATTCCCCTCACCCCTGTCCTACTCGATACCTCAGCTTAATTGAACTCTCTCCTCTGACATCTACCCTTATCTCTAACCTCTCCTCACTTTCTGCTTAAACTAACTATCTTGTTAACTTTTACAAAGCTATCATCTCCTCCTCCCTCCTCCTCCTTCCTCCTCCCTCCTCCATTATATATATACCCCTTCTAGGCTCTGACACACTCATCCCTCTAAGGCCATGATTATCATGGGCACATGCTTGGTCGTCCACAGTGCGTGCGAGCGATGCAGAGCCGCCTCGGACCTCAGTGCAGGGATTGCTGCATACCCCCAGCATCTGTCACCCACAAACAATACACACACTAATACTCCCCACAATACACACTATAATACCTCCTCAATACTAATCTCCCCAATAATATTATAGCTCCAAACACAATATACACAACACCCTTACACAAGATACACAATCTAGTACTCTCCTCTGCACCTCTACACACAATATAATACTCCCACACACACAATATACACACTACCCTCCTACCCCCATAAAATACAACCAATAATACACACACACTTTGTGGATGTTGGGACCAGCTCCCGGCATGCACCAGTGAAAGAGAGAGGCCCGCAGAAGCTCGGAAGAACTCCCTCCATCCGTGCCTTCCTCCGTTTCACATCTTCTCCCTGTCTCTCTCCCTCCCTTTCCTTGCATCTCCCTGCGTCTTTACGTATACCCAGTCAGTGACGGCTCTGGTCACGTGATGCCTTAATATGGGCTTATCCATATATGTTCATCCACGTCACTAATGTGATGCCCGCACTGTTGCGGAGCTGGTACTTACGACGGGCACTTATTGTTTTATCAGTACTGCGTACCTGACTCTACCGGCCTACTTTCAACACTAGTACAATATGTGCTTCACTACGAGTGAGTGGGGAATATTGGCATCACACAGTCACTGTTGAATATGCCATTCAATCCATTTTGAAAATAGTAATGCAATGTGGTTTTGTTTTGTTTGCTTTTTGCAGTAATGAAGAATGGAAAAGTTATATTAAAATTAAATTGGAGGGGGACTAGATTCAGCATTTCATCATGAACTCTGCACTTGTGAGAATTTAACTTCTTGAATACCCTGACAGGTACACGCAACATTAAGACTATAATCTGCTGTGCAAGCTTTCGTGCTATACCTCCCCCTCAGGTTTTGATTTATACATTTGCTCCCTCAATTCATGTCCTCTAATATTTGAAAGCTCTCTCCTAGCATTTTCTCTTTACCACAGAACGTCATCCCAATGTAACCTCTCTTGTTCTTTCTGCTTGCTGTTTCCTCACTCCTCTGTTAAACTTTTCTAATTTCTCTAACTTCCACACTCCTGCTTTTATCCACATGTTCTCCTCTTTCCTTCCCCTACCTTTGCATGTGTCTACACACTGCACCATTTGTACAGACCTCTATTGCAGCTATTTCTGCACTGCTCAATGAAAAGCACTCTTTAATATCCTATTCTCTGTGCCCCCTCTCTCTGCGCCCCCTCTTTTGGCGCCTCCTCTCTCTGCGCCCCCTCTCTCTGCGCCTATCTGTCTCATTCTCTCTACGTCCCTCTCTCTCTACATAGAGCTATCTCTGTCTCTCTCTACACCTATCTCTGTCTCCTTCTATGTTTGCTGATGTGTGGGATATCTCTTATAATCTTGAACCTGCTCATATACACATCGGGCCTCCCTGCCTCTGCCTCCCTGCTAAGAGTGTTAACCTATCTAATGTAATCCACATTCCTTTCCTTACTTTTCTCTTCCCTTCTCCTATGCCATCTGGAATGTCCGTTCTCTGACTAACAAGGCTCTAGTTGTACATGACCTCTTCTGCTCTCATCATTCACAATCAGTCATTCCCCTCACCCCATCTTACCTGTCCCACTGATTTGCCTCTGCTTAATTAAACTCTCCTCTGACATCTACTCTAACCTCTCTGCTCTCTCTTTCCGCTTAAACTAACAATCTTATTAACTCTTACAATGCTATCCTCCTATCTATATGCCCCCTCTAGGCTCTGACACACTTGTCCCTCTAGCCCACACCCTTGGCTAAATTCCCAAACATGTTCATCACACTTCCACTCGCTGTTCTTAATGCCTATGAAGGAAATCACACAATTGATATTTGATTTTTCTACAGTAAAAATGTCTCCAGTCCTGTATAAAGCTGCTCTCTGGGGCCAAACCACACTACTTTTTTTTCACATTCATCAACACTCAAATTTAATTTACGCTGTCTTTTTTTCCCTGTATTTGACTCCCTCCACTAACCTTCTCCTCACACTTGCCATCCTTCCTTCACTTCTCCTCAAGCATTTGACTACTTCAGAGGCAAGGTGGATGCCACCCACAAGGAGATTCCTTCTGTCCCTTCCCCCTTCTCTCCTTCTACCTAATTCTCCTTCTGCATTTGACTCCTTTTCTTCTCTTACAGAGCTGGAAGCTAATCATCTTCTCTTCTCCCTCTACCACATGCCCTCTAGATCGTATCCCCTCACACCTTACTGCATCTCTTAGTCCCCACTCTCACCCACATCTTCAATTCCTCCCTATTCTCTGGCTCTTTACCCTCTTACTTTAAGCCTGTAGTGGTCACCCTTTTCTCAGAAACAACCTACACCCTATGTGCCTTACTAACTACCGCCCTGTATCCCTCCTGCTGTTTGTCTCCTAATTGCTAGAATGTCAACATTCTTAAATCACATTCCCTCCTGGATCCTTTACAACCTGCCTTTCGTACAGCTCGTTCTACAGACTGTGCTTAAAGCAAATTCCCAAGGTCACTTTTCCCTACTAATCCTACTTGATCTATCTGCTGCGTTTGATGCTCTCAATCACTCTCCTCCTTCATATTCTAAACTCTCTCTTGGTATCCGTAACACAGTTCTATCCTGGTTTTCATCATAACTTTCCTGTCACACATTCTCCATCTCTGTTGCTAACATGTCTTCGTCTTCTATTGATCTGTCTGTGGGTATACATCAGGGCTCTGTTCTGAGATCTCTCTTTCTCTCTACATACTATCATTTGGTGACCTCATCAACTCTTTGTGACAATCCTATAAATAACAAATACAAATATCAGGTCATGGGAATAAGTGATTTGGACATAAAAGTAACATTTCGGAAGTGTGGACAACTAATACATCTTGTAGATTGCCTTTACAGTGTGATGTCATTGATTCAGTAGATTGTGTGCAGACCAGGACTGCAGTACAGTGTCACTCACATGGATGACTTGCGTGGTAGAAGCTCAAGAACAAGGATGTCAAACTCCAGTCCTCGAGGGCAGCAAACAGGCCAGGTTTTCAGGATATCCCTACTGAAAACCTGGCCTGTTTGGGACCCTCGAGGACTGGAGTTTGACATGCATGCTCTAGAAGGAGCACAGCTTTGGGTGGGAGGTGGATTTGCTTTGCATCAAATGGTTTGGAGCAAGGTTTATTGTATGTATTATCATAATAACAATGCAATGCTTAACTTTTATTTCAGGAGGGATGACTGCAGAACAGAAGTGAATATTGAAGCCATGTGTTCCTTTTCTTGCAAAAGAGAAAATTTGAAGGACAGTTGAAGAGAAGGAAAATTACTACACAGAGACAGATAAGCAATGTGTATATTTCTCATTTACCATTTAGTATTTGTCGTTTTATTGACTCCACACAATCCGGCTGCTACGGGTTTCACATTGAATATTTTCATCTCTACTCTACCCCTTCCTGTGATCTGAACCATGCAAGTTTTCGTTGATTCAATACATCATGAGTAGAGGGTGGCTACAGTATGAAGTAAAGACCCAAGGACCACATCTACTACCATTCATAACAAGAATATGTGCAGTAGCGCACAGCTGCAGTTCTATGTGATTGTTATGAAAGGTTGAGGTGGTTCAATTCTATGAATCTGGAGTGGGATGGATCCTGTTTGCATCATATGGTTTCATCTAGGCCAGTAGATTATATAACTCTCAGTACAGGTTACACATGGCATCAGTATTAGTGATTTAAAGAGGAGGAAAGCTTCAATGTGGAGAACAAAGCCAAGTAATGTTGAAGTTACTCCTTTTACCATTTACTTGGTCAGTCTGTACTGTCTACTCCCCACACAGCTGCTAAGGATCTTCCATTTTAAATACTTTCACCTCCTATTCTGCACTGCTTTGCTGCCCATTATTCAGAGATGCGTTCCAGTCATGTTTACCACTCTGAATCTCTCTGCAGTCATTGGTTCAGCACATCATGGGTAGAGCATGGCTACAGATACAGCAAGCTATTATTATTTTACCGGCTGATCATCCATAATATTGCATTAAAACATAGAATATCACTTAATTTCCAAAAGATTCAGTGATGCTGATAATGCAGAATCTCACAACATTTCCCATCATAATGCCATAATGCACCAGTGGGAGAAATAATCCTTGCTATATCTGTACATTGTGTGACGTATTACCTCCATGACCATTGAGAGCAAGTACATCTTCTGTATAGAGCGGCTGTGTTATGATGCAGTTATTGATCATCATTGACATAATCACAAGAATCTTATGCAAAGGGAAATTGTCCGCAGCGAAGTGAGATTTCAGCCCCCAAACGTCTGTAATATTAATGCAATGTCTTACTTTTGTTGCAGTGAACACTGAAGAGACGGATCTACTACAACACTGTACAGGATGAGCATACGCTACAAGCAGCAAAATGATCTTGCAGTTGACAGTATGTTGTTCTGGTAATGTGCACAATTATTATTTATGGGCTACACACCACAGTGCTGGACATATTCTGTTAACTTCAACTCTACTCCTAACATGGAGATGTCTTCCTGGTGTTACTGATTCAGTACATCATATGCACAGTGTGGTTATGATATGATGGATTGATTTAATGAACCCACCAACCAATGATGACATCTGCATCATCTTCTGTAAAGTGCAGCTACAGCATGATATTATCAGCATTTGGTGCGGTATAATCAGAGGTATCTATGTGCTTTTGTGCCTGTTTTAAGTCCTCCAGCTTAACGCCCCTACACCTCCCACTACACAGGCATACTTACTTATGCATACACTGACATCTGGCATACCTACACACACCCCAGGGCCACTTCCTTCCCCTGATGTCAGGGAGAGGATGGGCATGCAGAGTGCAGTAAGTCTCCACGTTACTCTGGCCAACAGTCTTGGCCTACCTCCAGCATCTGTCACCCACAACATCTGTTCCCTCCTTGTAAAGTGCTGAACTATCTCACCTGGGTCAGTGCTATAGCTGATCACAGTGCCCGATCAGGATGTCACTGTGACAGGCAGCAGTGCAGATTGACCGGTCAATCAATGCAGTGCCGCAACATATGCACTAAATGAGATTTCCGTGCCCCCAGTCAGGTTACTCCCTGGGCAGTGACCCTGCTCACACCCTCCCCTAGTTCCACCTCTGTTCACAATTATCTCTCTTGGAGAGTGTAGCAAATTGGAGTTGGGGGAATCTCACCTCTGCCATGCATGGTCACAATCTGGGCACAGGACCCAAATAGTGGGCAATGTGGCACTTCTTACAGTAGAGAATAAGTAACTTTATTCTTTACTTGTGTATTAAGGACCTTATTTGCATTAAATTCAG
The DNA here is from genome assembly GCF_040206685.1 of Ascaphus truei. Classification (NCBI taxonomy): domain Eukaryota; kingdom Metazoa; phylum Chordata; class Amphibia; order Anura; family Ascaphidae; genus Ascaphus; species Ascaphus truei. The sequence continues at coordinate 64,342 of NW_027453940.1, read as the reverse complement.
TCCACATGGGACCAAGACTTTCTGGCTTACTGAACAAAGTGGAATTGTTTCGTAGAGGGTGGAGAATTGTATTTTATCTGAAATTACCCCCTCTGCACAAAATACAAACAATTCTACCCATACAAGTACCTTGTGGAAGTTGTTGCCCTCTATCTTCCTGTGGTCTCTCCCTGTTTCTCACCGTGCCTCCTCCCATTTCCTTGCACCTCTGCGTCTCCGCATATATCCCTATACTCAGAGCCGGCTCCGGTCAGTGACATGGGATGCCCAAATATGAGCATACCCATATATGGGCATCCATGCCACTGACCGGAGCCCGCTCTGTTGCGGATATGGAGAGAGACTGGGAGATTTACATCCCCTTATAATTCATATGGTGCATAGTACCGGCACGTATTGTTTTACCGGTACTGTGTACCTTCCTACTTTCACACTGGTACAGTATATGCTGCAGTGGGACTGAGAGGGATATATTGGTAACACATAGTCATTGTTGGGGGAATTCAATCCATTTTGAAAATAGTAATGAAATGTTTTTTACTTTTCTTTTTTTTCAGTAATGAAGAATGAAACATTTCTGTTAAAATTGAATTGGAGGTGAACTGGATTCATCATCAACTCTGCACCAGTGTGAATTGATGTTCTTTAATGTTCTGATAAGGTACATGCAACATCTCTTCCTCAACCCCTGCACCACTCTCTGCCTCTTGCCTCTCTCTCTCCACCTCCCTGCTAAGCGTATTAACCCATCTAATGTAATCCACATTCCATGTCTCACTTTACTCTTCACTTCTCACGTGCCCTCTGGAATGACTGCTCTCTGACTAACAAGGTCTATTTGTACATGACCTCTTCTGCTCTCATCCACCACCTCTCATTCCCCTCACCCCTGTCCTACTCGATACCTCAGCTTAATTGAACTCTCTCCTCTGACATATACCCTTATCTCTAACCTCTCCTCACTTTCTGCTTAAACTAACTATCTTGTTAACTTTTACAATGCTATCATCTCCTCCTCCCTCCTCCTACTTCCTCCACCCTCCTCCATTATATATATACCCCTTCTAGGCTCTGACACACTCATCCCTCTAAGGCCATGATTATCATGGGCACATGCTTGGTCGTCCACAGTGCGTGCGAGCGATGCAGAGCCGCCTCGGACCTCAGTGCAGGGATTGCTGCATACCCCCAGCATCTGTCACCCACAAACAATACACACACTAATACTCCCCACAATACACACTATAATACCTCCTCAATACTAATCTCCCCAATAATATTATAGCTCCAAACACAATATACACAACACCCTTACACAAGATACACAATCTAGTACTCTCCTCTGCACCTCTACACACAATATAATACTCCCACACACACAATATACACACTACCCTCCTACCCCCATAAAATACAACCAATAATACACACACACTTTGTGGATGTTGGGACCAGCTCCCGGCATGCACCAGTGAAAGAGAGAGGCCCGCAGAAGCTCGGAAGAACTCCCTCCATCCGTGCCTTCCTCCGTTTCACATCTTCTCCCTGTCTCTCTCCCTCCCTTTCCTTGCATCTCCCTGCGTCTTTACGTATACCCAGTCAGTGACGGCTCTGGTCACGTGATGCCTTAATATGGGCTTATCCATATATGTTCATCCACGTCACTAATGTGATGCCCGCACTGTTGCGGAGCTGGTACTTACGACGGGCACTTATTGTTTTATCAGTACTGCGTACCTGACTCTACCGGCCTACTTTCAACACTAGTACAATATGTGCTTCACTACGAGTGAGTGGGGAATATTGGCATCACACAGTCACTGTTGAATATGCCATTCAATCCATTTTGAAAATAGTAATGCAATGTGGTTTTGTTTTGTTTGCTTTTTGCAGTAATGAAGAATGGAAAAGTTATATTAAAATTAAATTGGAGGGGGACTAGATTCAGCATTTCATCATGAACTCTGCACTTGTGAGAATTTAACTTCTTGAATACCCTGACAGGTACACGCAACATTAAGACTATAATCTGCTGTGCAAGCTTTCGTGCTATACCTCCCCCTCAGGTTTTGATTTATACATTTGCTCCCTCAATTCATGTCCTCTAATATTTGAAAGCTCTCTCCTAGCATTTTCTCTTTACCACAGAACGTCATCCCAATGTAACCTCTCTTGTTCTTTCTGCTTGCTGTTTCCTCACTCCTCTGTTAAACTTTTCTAATTTCTCTAACTTCCACACTCCTGCTTTTATCCACATGTTCTCCTCTTTCCTTCCCCTACCTTTGCATGTGTCTACACACTGCACCATTTGTACAGACCTCTATTGCAGCTATTTCTGCACTGCTCAATGAAAAGCACTCTTTAATATCCTATTCTCTGTGCCCCCTCTCTCTGCGCCCCCTCTTTTGGCGCCTCCTCTCTCTGCGCCCCCTCTCTCTGCGCCTATCTGTCTCATTCTCTCTACGTCCCTCTCTCTCTACATAGAGCTATCTCTGTCTCTCTCTACACCTATCTCTGTCTCCTTCTATGTTTGCTGATGTGTGGGATATCTCTTATAATCTTGAACCTGCTCATATACACATCGGGCCTCCCTGCCTCTGCCTCCCTGCTAAGAGTGTTAACCTATCTAATGTAATCCACATTCCTTTCCTTACTTTTCTCTTCCCTTCTCCTATGCCATCTGGAATGTCCGTTCTCTGACTAACAAGGCTCTAGTTGTACATGACCTCTTCTGCTCTCATCATTCACAATCAGTCATTCCCCTCACCCCATCTTACCTGTCCCACTGATTTGCCTCTGCTTAATTAAACTCTCCTCTGACATCTACTCTAACCTCTCTGCTCTCTCTTTCCGCTTAAACTAACAATCTTATTAACTCTTACAATGCTATCCTCCTATCTATATGCCCCCTCTAGGCTCTGACACACTTGTCCCTCTAGCCCACACCCTTGGCTAAATTCCCAAACATGTTCATCACACTTCCACTCGCTGTTCTTAATGCCTATGAAGGAAATCACACAATTGATATTTGATTTTTCTACAGTAAAAATGTCTCCAGTCCTGTATAAAGCTGCTCTCTGGGGCCAAACCACACTACTTTTTTTTCACATTCATCAACACTCAAATTTAATTTACGCTGTCTTTTTTTCCCTGTATTTGACTCCCTCCACTAACCTTCTCCTCACACTTGCCATCCTTCCTTCACTTCTCCTCAAGCATTTGACTACTTCAGAGGCAAGGTGGATGCCACCCACAAGGAGATTCCTTCTGTCCCTTCCCCCTTCTCTCCTTCTACCTAATTCTCCTTCTGCATTTGACTCCTTTTCTTCTCTTACAGAGCTGGAAGCTAATCATCTTCTCTTCTCCCTCTACCACATGCCCTCTAGATCGTATCCCCTCACACCTTACTGCATCTCTTAGTCCCCACTCTCACCCACATCTTCAATTCCTCCCTATTCTCTGGCTCTTTACCCTCTTACTTTAAGCCTGTAGTGGTCACCCTTTTCTCAGAAACAACCTACACCCTATGTGCCTTACTAACTACCGCCCTGTATCCCTCCTGCTGTTTGTCTCCTAATTGCTAGAATGTCAACATTCTTAAATCACATTCCCTCCTGGATCCTTTACAACCTGCCTTTCGTACAGCTCGTTCTACAGACTGTGCTTAAAGCAAATTCCCAAGGTCACTTTTCCCTACTAATCCTACTTGATCTATCTGCTGCGTTTGATGCTCTCAATCACTCTCCTCCTTCATATTCTAAACTCTCTCTTGGTATCCGTAACACAGTTCTATCCTGGTTTTCATCATAACTTTCCTGTCACACATTCTCCATCTCTGTTGCTAACATGTCTTCGTCTTCTATTGATCTGTCTGTGGGTATACATCAGGGCTCTGTTCTGAGATCTCTCTTTCTCTCTACATACTATCATTTGGTGACCTCATCAACTCTTTGTGACAATCCTATAAATAACAAATACAAATATCAGGTCATGGGAATAAGTGATTTGGACATAAAAGTAACATTTCGGAAGTGTGGACAACTAATACATCTTGTAGATTGCCTTTACAGTGTGATGTCATTGATTCAGTAGATTGTGTGCAGACCAGGACTGCAGTACAGTGTCACTCACATGGATGACTTGCGTGGTAGAAGCTCAAGAACAAGGATGTCAAACTCCAGTCCTCGAGGGCAGCAAACAGGCCAGGTTTTCAGGATATCCCTACTGAAAACCTGGCCTGTTTGGGACCCTCGAGGACTGGAGTTTGACATGCATGCTCTAGAAGGAGCACAGCTTTGGGTGGGAGGTGGATTTGCTTTGCATCAAATGGTTTGGAGCAAGGTTTATTGTATGTATTATCATAATAACAATGCAATGCTTAACTTTTATTTCAGGAGGGATGACTGCAGAACAGAAGTGAATATTGAAGCCATGTGTTCCTTTTCTTGCAAAAGAGAAAATTTGAAGGACAGTTGAAGAGAAGGAAAATTACTACACAGAGACAGATAAGCAATGTGTATATTTCTCATTTACCATTTAGTATTTGTCGTTTTATTGACTCCACACAATCCGGCTGCTACGGGTTTCACATTGAATATTTTCATCTCTACTCTACCCCTTCCTGTGATCTGAACCATGCAAGTTTTCGTTGATTCAATACATCATGAGTAGAGGGTGGCTACAGTATGAAGTAAAGACCCAAGGACCACATCTACTACCATTCATAACAAGAATATGTGCAGTAGCGCACAGCTGCAGTTCTATGTGATTGTTATGAAAGGTTGAGGTGGTTCAATTCTATGAATCTGGAGTGGGATGGATCCTGTTTGCATCATATGGTTTCATCTAGGCCAGTAGATTATATAACTCTCAGTACAGGTTACACATGGCATCAGTATTAGTGATTTAAAGAGGAGGAAAGCTTCAATGTGGAGAACAAAGCCAAGTAATGTTGAAGTTACTCCTTTTACCATTTACTTGGTCAGTCTGTACTGTCTACTCCCCACACAGCTGCTAAGGATCTTCCATTTTAAATACTTTCACCTCCTATTCTGCACTGCTTTGCTGCCCATTATTCAGAGATGCGTTCCAGTCATGTTTACCACTCTGAATCTCTCTGCAGTCATTGGTTCAGCACATCATGGGTAGAGCATGGCTACAGATACAGCAAGCTATTATTATTTTACCGGCTGATCATCCATAATATTGCATTAAAACATAGAATATCACTTAATTTCCAAAAGATTCAGTGATGCTGATAATGCAGAATCTCACAACATTTCCCATCATAATGCCATAATGCACCAGTGGGAGAAATAATCCTTGCTATATCTGTACATTGTGTGACGTATTACCTCCATGACCATTGAGAGCAAGTACATCTTCTGTATAGAGCGGCTGTGTTATGATGCAGTTATTGATCATCATTGACATAATCACAAGAATCTTATGCAAAGGGAAATTGTCCGCAGCGAAGTGAGATTTCAGCCCCCAAACGTCTGTAATATTAATGCAATGTCTTACTTTTGTTGCAGTGAACACTGAAGAGACGGATCTACTACAACACTGTACAGGATGAGCATACGCTACAAGCAGCAAAATGATCTTGCAGTTGACAGTATGTTGTTCTGGTAATGTGCACAATTATTATTTATGGGCTACACACCACAGTGCTGGACATATTCTGTTAACTTCAACTCTACTCCTAACATGGAGATGTCTTCCTGGTGTTACTGATTCAGTACATCATATGCACAGTGTGGTTATGATATGATGGATTGATTTAATGAACCCACCAACCAATGATGACATCTGCATCATCTTCTGTAAAGTGCAGCTACAGCATGATATTATCAGCATTTGGTGCGGTATAATCAGAGGTATCTATGTGCTTTTGTGCCTGTTTTAAGTCCTCCAGCTTAACGCCCCTACACCTCCCACTACACAGGCATACTTACTTATGCATACACTGACATCTGGCATACCTACACACACCCCAGGGCCACTTCCTTCCCCTGATGTCAGGGAGAGGATGGGCATGCAGAGTGCAGTAAGTCTCCACGTTACTCTGGCCAACAGTCTTGGCCTACCTCCAGCATCTGTCACCCACAACATCTGTTCCCTCCTTGTAAAGTGCTGAACTATCTCACCTGGGTCAGTGCTATAGCTGATCACAGTGCCCGATCAGGATGTCACTGTGACAGGCAGCAGTGCAGATTGACCGGTCAATCAATGCAGTGCCGCAACATATGCACTAAATGAGATTTCCGTGCCCCCAGTCAGGTTACTCCCTGGGCAGTGACCCTGCTCACACCCTCCCCTAGTTCCACCTCTGATCACAATTATCTCTCTTGGAGAGTGTAGCAAATTGGAGTTGGGGGAATCTCACCTCTGCCATGCATGGTCACAATCTGGGCACAGGACCCAAATAGTGGGCAATGTGGCACTTCTTACAGTAGAGAATAAGTAACTTTATTCTTTACTTGTGTATTAAGGACCTTATTTGCATTAAATTCAGTCCACATGGGACCAAGACTTTCTGGCTTACTGAACAAAGTGGAATTGTTTCGTAGAGGGTGGAGAATTGTATTTTATCTGAAATTACCCCCTCTGCACAAAATACAAACAATTCTACCCATACAAGTACCTTGTGGAAGTTGTTGCCCTCTATCTTCCTGTGGTCTCTCCCTGTTTCTCACCGTGCCTCCTCCCATTTCCTTGCACCTCTGCGTCTCCGCATATATCCCTATACTCAGAGCCGGCTCCGGTCAGTGACATGGGATGCCCAAATATGAGCATACCCATATATGGGCATCCATGCCACTGACCGGAGCCCGCTCTGTTGCGGATATGGAGAGAGACTGGGAGATTTACATCCCCTTATAATTCATATGGTGCATAGTACCGGCACGTATTGTTTTACCGGTACTGTGTACCTTCCTACTTTCACACTGGTACAGTATATGCTGCAGTGGGACTGAGAGGGATATATTGGTAACACATAGTCATTGTTGGGGGAATTCAATCCATTTTGAAAATAGTAATGAAATGTTTTTTACTTTTCTTTTTTTTCAGTAATGAAGAATGAAACATTTCTGTTAAAATTGAATTGGAGGTGAACTGGATTCATCATCAACTCTGCACCAGTGTGAATTGATGTTCTTTAATGTTCTGATAAGGTACATGCAACATCTCTTCCTCAACCCCTGCACCACTCTCTGCCTCTTGCCTCTCTCTCTCCACCTCCCTGCTAAGCGTATTAACCCATCTAATGTAATCCACATTCCATGTCTCACTTTACTCTTCACTTCTCACGTGCCCTCTGGAATGACTGCTCTCTGACTAACAAGGTCTATTTGTACATGACCTCTTCTGCTCTCATCCACCACCTCTCATTCCCCTCACCCCTGTCCTACTCGATACCTCAGCTTAATTGAACTCTCTCCTCTGACATATACCCTTATCTCTAACCTCTCCTCACTTTCTGCTTAAACTAACTATCTTGTTAACTTTTACAATGCTATCATCTCCTCCTCCCTCCTCCTACTTCCTCCACCCTCCTCCATTATATATATACCCCTTCTAGGCTCTGACACACTCATCCCTCTAAGGCCATGATTATCATGGGCACATGCTTGGTCGTCCACAGTGCGTGCGAGCGATGCAGAGCCGCCTCGGACCTCAGTGCAGGGATTGCTGCATACCCCCAGCATCTGTCACCCACAAACAATACACACACTAATACTCCCCACAATACACACTATAATACCTCCTCAATACTAATCTCCCCAATAATATTATAGCTCCAAACACAATATACACAACACCCTTACACAAGATACACAATCTAGTACTCTCCTCTGCACCTCTACACACAATATAATACTCCCACACACACAATATACACACTACCCTCCTACCCCCATAAAATACAACCAATAATACACACACACTTTGTGGATGTTGGGACCAGCTCCCGGCATGCACCAGTGAAAGAGAGAGGCCCGCAGAAGCTCGGAAGAACTCCCTCCATCCGTGCCTTCCTCCGTTTCACATCTTCTCCCTGTCTCTCTCCCTCCCTTTCCTTGCATCTCCCTGCGTCTTTACGTATACCCAGTCAGTGACGGCTCTGGTCACGTGATGCCTTAATATGGGCTTATCCATATATGTTCATCCACGTCACTAATGTGATGCCCGCACTGTTGCGGAGCTGGTACTTACGACGGGCACTTATTGTTTTATCAGTACTGCGTACCTGACTCTACCGGCCTACTTTCAACACTAGTACAATATGTGCTTCACTACGAGTGAGTGGGGAATATTGGCATCACACAGTCACTGTTGAATATGCCATTCAATCCATTTTGAAAATAGTAATGCAATGTGGTTTTGTTTTGTTTGCTTTTTGCAGTAATGAAGAATGGAAAAGTTATATTAAAATTAAATTGGAGGGGGACTAGATTCAGCATTTCATCATGAACTCTGCACTTGTGAGAATTTAACTTCTTGAATACCCTGACAGGTACACGCAACATTAAGACTATAATCTGCTGTGCAAGCTTTCGTGCTATACCTCCCCCTCAGGTTTTGATTTATACATTTGCTCCCTCAATTCATGTCCTCTAATATTTGAAAGCTCTCTCCTAGCATTTTCTCTTTACCACAGAACGTCATCCCAATGTAACCTCTCTCTTGTTCTTTCTGCTTGCTGTTTCCTCACTCCTCTGTTAAACTTTTCTAATTTCTCTAACTTCCACACTCCTGCTTTTATCCACATGTTCTCCTCTTTCCTTCCCCTACCTTTGCATGTGTCTACACACTGCACCATTTGTACAGACCTCTATTGCAGCTATTTCTGCACTGCTCAATGAAAAGCACTCTTTAATATCCTATTCTCTGTGCCCCCTCTCTCTGCGCCCCCTCTTTTGGCGCCTCCTCTCTCTGCGCCCCCTCTCTCTGCGCCTATCTGTCTCATTCTCTCTACGTCCCTCTCTCTCTACATAGAGCTATCTCTGTCTCTCTCTACACCTATCTCTGTGTCTCCTTCTATGTTTGCTGATGTGTGGGATATCTCTTATAATCTTGAACCTGCTCATATACACATCGGGCCTCCCTGCCTCTGCCTCCCTGCTAAGAGTGTTAACCTATCTAATGTAATCCACATTCCTTTCCTTACTTTTCTCTTCCCTTCTCCTATGCCATCTGGAATGTCCGTTCTCTGACTAACAAGGCTCTAGTTGTACATGACCTCTTCTGCTCTCATCATTCACAATCAGTCATTCCCCTCACCCCATCTTACCTGTCCCACTGATTTGCCTCTGCTTAATTAAACTCTCCTCTGACATCTACTCTAACCTCTCTGCTCTCTCTCTCTTTCCGCTTAAACTAACAATCTTATTAACTCTTACAATGCTATCCTCCTATCTATATGCCCCCTCTAGGCTCTGACACACTTGTCCCTCTAGCCCACACCCTTGGCTAAATTCCCAAACATGTTCATCACACTTCCACTCGCTGTTCTTAATGCCTATGAAGGAAATCACACAATTGATATTTGATTTTTCTACAGTAAAAATGTCTCCAGTCCTGTATAAAGCTGCTCTCTGGGGCCAAACCACACTACTTTTTTTTCACATTCATCAACACTCAAATTTAATTTACGCTGTCTTTTTTTCCCTGTATTTGACTCCCTCCACTAACCTTCTCCTCACACTTGCCATCCTTCCTTCACTTCTCCTCAAGCATTTGACTACTTCAGAGGCAAGGTGGATGCCACCCACAAGGAGATTCCTTCTGTCCCTTCCCCCTTCTCTCCTTCTACCTAATTCTCCTTCTGCATTTGACTCCTTTTCTTCTCTTACAGAGCTGGAAGCTAATCATCTTCTCTTCTCCCTCTACCACATGCCCTCTAGATCGTATCCCCTCACACCTTACTGCATCTCTTAGTCCCCACTCTCACCCACATCTTCAATTCCTCCCTATTCTCTGGCTCTTTACCCTCTTACTTTAAGCCTGTAGTGGTCACCCTTTTCTCAGAAACAACCTACACCCTATGTGCCTTACTAACTACCGCCCTGTATCCCTCCTGCTGTTTGTCTCCTAATTGCTAGAATGTCAACATTCTTAAATCACATGCCCTCCTGGATCCTTTACAACCTGCCTTTCGTACAGCTCGTTCTACAGACTGTGCTTAAAGCAAATTCCCAAGGTCACTTTTCCCTACTAATCCTACTTGATCTATCTGCTGCGTTTGATGCTCTCAATCACTCTCCTCCTTCATATTCTAAACTCTCTCTTGGTATCCGTAACACAGTTCTATCCTGGTTTTCATCATAACTTTCCTGTCACACATTCTCCATCTCTGTTGCTAACATGTCTTCGTCTTCTATTGATCTGTTTGTGGGTATACATCAGGGCTCTGTTCTGAGATCTCTCTTTCTCTCTACATACTATCATTTGGTGACCTCATCAACTCTTTGTGACAATCCTATAAATAACAAATACAAATATCAGGTCATGGGAATAAGTGATTTGGACATAAAAGTAACATTTCGGAAGTGTGGACAACTAATACATCTTGTAGATTGCCTTTACAGTGTGATGTCATTGATTCAGTAGATTGTGTGCAGACCAGGACTGCAGTACAGTGTCACTCACATGGATGACTTGCGTGGTAGAAGCTCAAGAACAAGGATGTCAAACTCCAGTCCTCGAGGGCAGCAAACAGGCCAGGTTTTCAGGATATCCCTACTGAAAACCTGGCCTGTTTGGGACCCTCGAGGACTGGAGTTTGACATGCATGCTCTAGAAGGAGCACAGCTGTGGGTGGGAGGTGGATTTGCTTTGCATCAAATGGTTTGGAGCAAGGTTTATTGTATGTATTATCATAATAACAATGCAATGCTTAACTTTTATTTCAGGAGGGATGACTGCAGAACAGAAGTGAATATTGAAGCCATGTGTTCCTTTTCTTGCAAAAGAGAAAATTTGAAGGACAGTTGAAGAGAAGGAAAATTACTACACAGAGACAGATAAGCAATGTGTATATTTCTCATTTACCATTTAGTATTTGTCGTTTTATTGACTCCACACAATCCGGCTGCTACGGGTTTCACATTGAATATTTTCATCTCTACTCTACCCCTTCCTGTGATCTGAACCATGCAAGTTTTCGTTGATTCAATACATCATGAGTAGAGGGTGGCTACAGTATGAAGTAAAGACCCAAGGACCACATCTACTACCATTCATAACAAGAACATGTGCAGTAGCGCACAGCTGCAGTTCTATGTGATTGTTATGAAAGGTTGAGGTGGTTCAATTCTATGAATCTGGAGTGGGATGGATCCTGTTTGCATCATATGGTTTCATCTAGGCCAGTAGATTATATAACTCTCAGTACAGGTTACACATGGCATCAGTATTAGTGATTTAAAGAGGAGGAAAGCTTCAATGTGGAGAACAAAGCCAAGTAATGTTGAAGTTACTCCTTTTACCATTTACTTGGTCAGTCTGTACTGTCTACTCTCCACACAGCTGCTAAGGATCTTCCATTTTAAATACTTTCACCTCCTATTCTGCACTGCTTTGCTGCCCATTATTCAGAGATGCGTTCCAGTCATGTTTAGCACTCTGAATCTCTCTGCAGTCATTGGTTCAGCACATCATGGGTAGAGCATGGCTACAGATACAGCAAGCTATTATTATTTTACCGGCTGATCACCCATAATATTGCATTAAAACATAGAATATCACTTAATTTCCAAAAGATTCAGTGATGCTGATAATGCAGAATCTCACAACATTTCCCATCATAATGCCATAATGCACAAGTGGGAGAAATAATCCTTGCTATATCTGTACATTGTGTGACGTATTACCTCAATGACAATGAGAGCAAGTACATCTTCTGTATAGAGCGGCTGTGTTATGATGCAGTTATTGATCATCATTGACATAATCACAAGAATCTTATGCAAAGGGAAATTGTCCGCAGCGAAGTGAGATTTCAGCCCCCAAACGTCTGTAATATTAATGCAATGTCTTACTTTTGTTGCAGTGAACACTGAAGAGACGGATCTACTACAACACTGTACAGGATGAGCATACGCTACAAGCAGCAAAATGATCTTGCAGTTGACAGTATGTTGTTCTGGTAATGTGCACAATTATTATTTATGGGCTACACACCACAGTGCTGGACATATTCTGTTAACTTCAACTCTACTCCTAACATGGAGATGTCTTCCTGGTGTTACTGATTCAGTACATCATATGCACAGTGTGGTTATGATATGATGGATTGATTTAATGAACCCACCAACCAATGATGACATCTGCATCATCTTCTGTAAAGTGCAGCTACAGCATGATATTATCAGCATTTGGTGCGGTATAATCAGAGGTATCTATGTGCTTTTGTGCCTGTTTTAAGTCCTCCAGCTTAACGCCCCTACACCTCCCACTACACAGGCATACTTACTTATGCATACACTGACATCTGGCATACCTACACACACCCCAGGGCCACTTCCTTCCCCTGATGTCAGGGAGAGGATGGGCATGCAGAGTGCAGTAAGTCTCCACGTTACTCTGGCCAACAGTCTTGGCCTACCTCCAGCATCTGTCACCCACAACATCTGTTCCCTCCTTGTAAAGTGCTGAACTATCTCACCTGGGTCAGTGCTATAGCTGATCACAGTGCCCGATCAGGATGTCACTGTGACAGGCAGCAGTGCAGATTGACCGGTCAATCAATGCAGTGCCGCAACATATGCACTAAATGAGATTTCCGTGCCCCCAGTCAGGTTACTCCCTGGGCAGTGACCCTGCTCACACCCTCCCCTAGTTCCACCTCTGATCACAATTATCTCTCTTGGAGAGTGTAGCAAATTGGAGTTGGGGGAATCTCACCTCTGCCATGCATGGTCACAATCTGGGCACAGGACCCAAATAGTGGGCAATGTGGCACTTCTTACAGTAGAGAATAAGTAACTTTATTCTTTACTTGTGTATTAAGGACCTTATTTGCATTAAATTCAGTCCACATGGGACCAAGACTTTCTGGCTTACTGAACAAAGTGGAATTGTTTCGTAGAGGGTGGAGAATTGTATTTTATCTGAAATTACCCCCTCTGCACAAAATACAAACAATTCTACCCATACAAGTACCTTGTGGAAGTTGTTGCCCTCTATCTTCCTGTGGTCTCTCCCTGTTTCTCACCGTGCCTCCTCCCATTTCCTTGCACCTCTGCGTCTCCGCATATATCCCTATACTCAGAGCCGGCTCCGGTCAGTGACATGGGATGCCCAAATATGAGCATACCCATATATGGGCATCCATGCCACTGACCGGAGCCCGCTCTGTTGCGGATATGGAGAGAGACTGGGAGATTTACATCCCCTTATAATTCATATGGTGCATAGTACCGGCACGTATTGTTTTACCGGTACTGTGTACCTTCCTACTTTCACACTGGTACAGTATATGCTGCAGTGGGACTGAGAGGGATATATTGGTAACACATAGTCATTGTTGGGGGAATTCAATCCATTTTGAAAATAGTAATGAAATGTTTTTTACTTTTCTTTTTTTTCAGTAATGAAGAATGAAACATTTCTGTTAAAATTGAATTGGAGGTGAACTGGATTCATCATCAACTCTGCACCAGTGTGAATTGATGTTCTTTAATGTTCTGATAAGGTACATGCAACATCTCTTCCTCAACCCCTGCACCACTCTCTGCCTCTTGCCTCTCTCTCTCCACCTCCCTGCTAAGCGTATTAACCCATCTAATGTAATCCACATTCCATGTCTCACTTTACTCTTCACTTCTCACGTGCCCTCTGGAATGACTGCTCTCTGACTAACAAGGTCTATTTGTACATGACCTCTTCTGCTCTCATCATCCACCACCTCTCATTCCCCTCACCCCTGTCCTACTCGATACCTCAGCTTAATTGAACTCTCTCCTCTGACATCTACCCTTATCTCTAACCTCTCCTCACTTTCTGCTTAAACTAACTATCTTGTTAACTCTTACAATGCTATCATCTCCTCCTCCCTCCTCCTCCATCATCTATATGCCCCTTCTAGGCTCTGACACACTCATCCCTCTAAGGCTGTGATTATCATGGGCACACGCTTGGTCGTCCACAGTGCGTGCGAGCGATGCAGGGCCTCCCCGTCGCCTCGGACCTCAGTGCAGGGATTGCTGGAGCGACAGGCATGCGCTAACTTTGCCTTCTGTTGCGTGCTTACTATAGACGCAGCCTAACCCATGCATTGGTTTAATTCACAAGCACGCTCTCATCACACTTCATCACATCACACTGCTGCTCTTAACACCTATGGAGGAAATCTCACAGTCTGATTTTCTACACTAAACCTTTGTCCTGTTCTGTAAAACTCTGCTCCTTTTTTTAAGGTCAAACACTACTTTTTCCTCACTCATCAACACTCCAATTTCATTCACACTGTCTTCTATGTATTTGAGTCCCACCACTGACTTTCTCCTCCCACTTAACAACCATCCTTTATTTCTCCTCAAGCCTTTGCTCACTTGAGGCAAGGTGGATGCCATCCACAAGTAGATTCGTTCTCTCCCTTCCCCCTCTCTCTTTTTCTATCTAGATCTCATTGCACTCTTGACTCCTTTTCTCCTGTCACAAAGCTGGAACCTGATCTTCTCTTCTCCCTCTACCACATGCCCTCTCAATCCTATATTCTCACTCTCACCCACATCTTCAATTCCTCCATATCCTTTGGCTCTTTCAACTCTTCCTTTTAAGCATGCAGTGGTCACCCCTATTCTCAAAAATAACCTTGACCTTGTGTGAATTTCTAACTATCGCCCTGTATCCGTCCTACCATTTGCCTCCTAATTGCTAGAACGTCTTGTGATCTCCCGTTTGATCAACATTCTTAAATCACATGCTCCTCTGGGCCCTTCACAATCTGCCTTTCCCAATGTAACCAATTATGTACATAAAGAAAATTCCCAAGGTCCATTTTACTTACTAATCCTGCTTGATCTCTCTTCTGCTTTTGATACTGTCAATCACTCTTCTCATTCATATTCTAAACTCTTTCTTCGTATCCGCAGCAAACTTATATCCTGGTTTTCATCATACTTCTCCATCACACATTCTCCATCTCTGTTGCTAACGTGTCTTTGTCTCCTGTTGTTTTGTCTGTTGGTATACCTCAGGACTCTGTTCTGGGACCTCTCTCACTACATACTATCACTAGTTGACCTTATCAACTATTTTGTCCCTTGATATCATCTCTATGCAGATGATACACACACCTATCCACCCTACCGTCACTCCTGCAATTTAGTTCCTAGTTTCGGGTCGCCTCCTGGCTATATCCTCCATGGATGACACTCTTCTGCCTTAAACCTAATGTCTAAAACTGAGCTCCTCATATTTCCCCCTAAATCTGGCCTAATATCACCTTTCTCCATCGCAGTAAACAGTACTACCATCATCCTGTCATGAAAGCACATTGCCTAGGAGTAACATTTGACTCTTCCCTTTCCATCTTCATTCACGACACTGGCTAAAGTTTGTCGATTCTTTCTCTGTAATATTTCCAAGATTTGCCCTTTTCTCTGTCAATCTACTGCTAAAACGCCAATGCATGCCCTTATCGTATGGGTTAACATACTGCTAACAGGGCTCCCTGCTTCACAACTTTCTCATTTGCAATCTATCCAAAACTCTGCTGCTTGAATAATTTCCCTTTCTCCCACAACAGTATCTGCTCATCTCCTCCTCCTCCTTAAATCCCTCTCCTTGCTTCCCATCAAGTTTCAGATCACCTACAAAGTTCTCCTCCTTACCTTTTTGTTAAGGTTCTCTATTAGTGGTGTACCGAGTACCCGGCGTTACCCGACACATTTCCAGCTACCCGGACATTACTCGAAACCGGCCACTGAGAAGTGGACTTGGCCGGGTAATACCCGGCGTCGGGTAATGTCAGGGCAGCTGGAAATAATCTTTTATACTTACCTTTCCTAAGACATCTAGGATCAGCAGCAGCAGTCCTCTGATGTTGGCAGCATCAGAGGTGTCTTCACCTGGCGGGGGGAGCTGCAGGAATCACTTCCACAGCACCGAAGCAGGTAAGCTGTGTCTGTGAGCCTGCAGCTCCCCCGCCGGCTGAAGACACCACAGATGCTGCCACCGTCACAGGACTGCTGCTGATCCTAGATGTCACCGCCACCCGGAAGGTAAGTGCCAAACTGTGTACCCGACCGGGTAGAACCTTTCATTTTGGCCGGGTACCCGTTACCCATTTTTTTATAGTTGAGGACCCAGTCCAACACTATTCTCTATTCATCTGCTCCTTCCTACATATCATCTTTGGTCTCGTTATGCCCTTCCTCGTCTCCTAAGCTCTACTAATAACTGTCTCCATTATACTTCTTACACCTCTACTGCGCACTCGCTCTCTTGCCTGAAACCCTTTCCCATCAATTTACCTGTGAAACTCACACACACTCAGTATATGCCAACATACCCTCTTCCACCCACATTTAAGATCAACCTTAAAATTCACAACTTAAATGAAGCATTTCAATAGCTTTTACTCGTTGCTACTGTCACTCATTCAGTCACTAACTATTGTTCCCAAGAAGTGCTTTATACTACAAGTACCCACCATTAAGGACAAGCATTGTCATCTACTGCACTTGTTCCCCCACCTGTTGTCTCTCTGTAAGTCTCCTTACATTTCTCTTAGATTGTAAACTACCCAGGACAGGGATTTACTTTCCTATTGTCTGTTTTTGTTTGTTGAACTTATTGTATAATAATTTCCTGTACTTTTTGGTCTCTCTTGTAAAGCGCTGAGTACACAATGGGTGGTATATAAATAGAGATATATGCAGAGTCTAGAGACAAGGCACACGTGTATAGGTAGCTACAGTTTATCCGGGACCGTATGCATCCTTGAAGTGCCTGTCCCAGTTATTTTCTATTGATTGCAATGTAGGAGTGTCTGTCCTGTCTTATTTTTTTTATTATTATTATTATTATTATTATTATATATACATAGATATATACAAAGATTGTTTCCTGTCGTTAGCATGACATTGTGTGACACAGTGTGATGTCATTGATTCAGTAGATTGTGTGCAGACCGGGACTGCAGTACAGTTTCACTGACATGAATAACTTGTGTGGTAGAAGCTCTAGAAGGAGCACAGCTGTGGGAGGGAGGTGGATTTGCTTTGTATCACATGGTTTGGAGCAAGGTTCATTGTATGTATCGTCAATAATAATTATAATAATAATAATGCAATGCTTAACTTTTTTATTTCAAGAGGAAAGACTGCAGAACAGAAGTGAATATTGAAGCCATGTGTTCATTTTCTTGCAAAATAGAAAATTGAAGGACAGTTGAAGAGGAGGAAAATGACTACACAGAGACAGATAAGCAATGTGTATATTTCTCATTTAGTATTTGTCGTTTTATTGACTCCAAAAAATCCGGCTGCTAAGGGTTTCGCATTGGACATATTCACCTCTACTCCACCCCTTCCTGTGATCTGTACCATGCAGATTTTTGTTGATTCAATACATCATGAATAGAGTGTGGCTACAGTATGAAGTACTGACCCAAGGACCACATCTACTACCATTCATAACAAGAACATGTGCAGTAGCGCACTGCTGCAGTTCTATGTTATTGCTATGAAAGGTTGAGGTGGTGCAATCATATGAATCTTGAGTGGGAGGGATCCTGTTTGCATCATTTAATTTGATCTAGGCCAGTAGAGTATATAACTCTCAGTACAGGTTACATATGGCATCAGTATTAGTGATTTAAAGAACAGAAAAACAGGAGTGGAGAACAAAACCAAGTAATGTTGAAGTTACTACTTTTTACTATTTACTTGGTCAGTCTGTACTGTCTACTCCCCACACAGCTGCTAAGGGTTTCCATTTGAGATACATTCACCTTCTACTCTGCACTACTGTGCTACCCTCTATTCAGAGATGAGTTCAAGTCATGTTTACCACTCTAAATCGCTCTGCAGTCATTGATTCAGCACATCATGGGTAGAGCATGGCTATAGATACAGCAAGCTTTATTTTACCCTAATATTGCATTAAAAAATAGAATATCACTCAGTTTCCTACAGATTTACTGATGCTGATAATGCAGAATCTCACCCTCCCATCATAATACACCAGAGGAAGAAATAATCCTTGCTATATATGTACATTGTGTGACATATTGCCTCCATGACCATTGATGGCAAATACATATTCTGTATAGAGCAGCTGTGTTATGATGTAGTTGTTATTGATCATCATTGAGATATAATCACAAGAATCTTATGCAAAGGGAAACTGTCATTAGCATAGTGGGATTTCAGCCCCCAAACTTCTGTAATATTAATGCAATGTCTTACTTTTATTGCAGTGAACACCGAAGAGACGGATCTACTACAACAGCAAAATGATCATGCAGTTGACAATATGTTGTTCTGGTAATGTGCACAATTATTATGTATGGGCTCCACACCACAGTGCTGGACATATTTTGTTAACTTCAACACTACCCCTACCATGGAGATGTCTTCCTGTGATTGGTGTTACTGATTCAGTACATCATATGCACAGTGTGGCTATTATATGATGGATTGATTTAATGAACCCACCAAACACTGATGACATCTGTATCATCTTCTGTAAAGTGCATCTACAGCAGGATATTATCAGCATTTGGGGTGATATAATCAGAGGCATCTATGTGCTTTTGTGCTGGGTAAAGTCCTCCAGCTGAACCGCCCCCCGCCCCCCACCCCCCTACACCTCCTGCCACACAGGCAAACTTACTTACACACACAGCACACTTACTTATGCACACTGACACTTGGCATACCTACACACACACACCCCACAGCCACTGGCATGCATGCAGAGTCCTGGGCATGCAGGATGGGCATGCAGAGTACAGAATATCTCCACCTTGCTCTGGCCCGTACTCTTGGCCTACCCCCAGCATCTGTCACCCACAACCTCTGTTCCCTCCCTGTAAATTGCTGCACTAACACACCTTGGTCAGCGCTGCAACCGATCACAGCACCGGATCATGTCACTGTGATAGGAAGCAGTGCTAATTGACCGGTCAATCAATGCCACGTGGCAACATACGCACCAAAAGAGATTTCCATGCCCCCTGACAGGCTACTCCCTGGGCAGTGACCCTGCTCATCTTCCACCTCTGATCACAATATTCTCTCTTGGAGAGTGTAGCAAATTGGAGTTGGGGGAATTTCACCTCTGCAGTGCATGTAGAGTCCTGTATGCAGAGTACAGAAAGTCTCCACCTTAGTCTGGCCCGTACTCTTGGCCTACCCACAGCATCTGTCACCCACAAATAATACATACACTAATACTCCCCACAATACACACTTTAATACCTCCTCAATAATAATCTCCCCAATAATATTATAGTCTTAAACACAATATACACAATACCCCCTAACACAAGATACCCAATCTAACACTCTCCTCTGCACCTCAACATAATATACACACTATAATACCCTACACACAATATAATACTCCCACACACACACAATATACACACTATCCTCCTACCGCCATAAAACACAACCAATAATACACACACACTTTGTGGATGTTGGGACCAGCTCCTTGCATGCACCAGTGAAAGAGAGAGGCCTGCCATCCGTGCCTCCCTCCGTTTCCCATCTTCTCCCTGTCTCTCTCCCTCCCTTTCTTTGCATCTCCCTGCATCTTTGCGTATACCCAGTCAGTGACGGCTCCGGTCACGTGATGCCTTAATATGGGCTTATCCATATATCTGTTGCAGAGATGGAGAGAGACCTGGAGATTTTACATTTCCTTATAATTCATATTGGTACTTAGTACGGGCACTTATTGTTTTATCAGTACTGGGTACCTGACCGTACTGGCCTACGAGTGAGAAGGCAATATTGGCATCACACAGTTACTGTTGAATATGTCATTCAATCCATTTTGAAAATAGTAATGCAATGTGGTTTTGTTTTGTTTGCTTTTTGCAGTAATGAAGAATGAAAAAGTTATATTAAAATTAAATTGGAGGGGAACTGGATTCAGCATTTCTTCATGAACTCTGCACTTGTGAGCATTGACCTTCTTGAGTGCCCTGACAGGTACACGCAACTTTAAGACTATAATCTTCATCAACTGCTGTGCAAGCTTTCGTGCTATACCTCCCCCTCCGGTTTTGATTTATACATTTGCTCTCTCAATTCATGTCCTCTAATATCTGGAGGCTCTCTCCTAGCATTTCTCTCTACCACAGCACGTCATCCCAATGTAACCTCTCTCTTGTTCTTTCTGTTTACTGTTTCCTCACTGCTCTGTAAAACTTTTCTAATTTCTCTAACTTCCACACTCCTGCTTTTATCCACATGTTCTATACACTTTCCTTCCCCTACCTTTGCATGTGTCTACACAAAGCACCATTTGTACAGACCTCTATTGCAGCTATTTCTGCACTGCTCAATGAAATGCTCTCCTGCACATCCTATTCTCTTCCACCTTCCCTCATTCTCTACGCCCCCTCTCAAAGCCCCCTCTCTCTATGTCTCCTCTCTCTACGCCTATCTGTCTCATTCTCTTGACGCCCTTCTCTCTCTACATATCCCTATCTCTGTCTCTCTCTACACCTATCTCTGTGTCTCCTTCTATGCTCGCTGATGTTGGGGGATATCTCTTATAATCTTGGACCGGCTCATATACACATCAGGCCTCCCTACTAAGAGTGTTAACCTATCTAATGTAATCCACATTCCTTTCCTTACTTTTCTCTTCCCTTCTCCTGTGCCCTCTGGAATGTCCACTCTTACTAACAAGGCTCTAGTTGTACATAACCTCTTCTGCTCTCATCAGTCACAATCAGTCATTCCCCTCACCGCATCTTACCTGTCCCACTGATTTGCCTCTGCTTAATTAAACTCTCCTCTGACATCTACTCTAACCTCTCTTCTCTCTTCTCTCTCTCTCTTTCTGCTTAAACTAACAATCTTATTAACTCTTACAATGCTATCCTCCTATCTATATGCCCCCTATAGGCTCTGACACACTCATCCCTCTAACCCACACCTTTGGCTAAATTCCCAAACACACTCATCACACTTCCACTCGCTGTTCTTAATACCTACGGAGGAAATCTCACACTTTGTTTGATTTTTCTACAGTAAAAATGTCTCCTGTCCTGTATAAAGCTGCTCTCTAGGGCTAAATACACTACTTTTTTCCACACTCATCAACACTCAAATTTAATTTACGCTGTTTTTTTCTCTGTATTTGACTCCCTCCACTGACCTTCTCCTCCCACTTGCCATCCTTCCTTCACTTCTCCTCAAGCATTTGACTACTTCAGAGGCAAGGTGGATGCCACCCAAAAGGAGATTCCTTCTGTCCCTTCCCCCTTCTCTCCTTCTACCCAAATCTCCTTCTGCACTTGACTCCTTTTCTTCTCTTACAGAGCTGGAAGCTAATCATCTTCTATTCTCCCTCTACCACATGCCCTCTAGATCGTATCCCCTCACACCTTACTGCATCTCTTAGTCCCCACTCTCACCCACATCTTCAATTTCTCCCTATTCTCTGGATTTTTGCCCTCTTACTTTAAGCCTGTAGCGGTCACCCTTTTGTCAGAAACAAACTACACCCTATGTGCCTTACTAACTACCGCTCTGTATCCCTCATGCTGTTTGCCTTCTAATTGCTAGTGTCAACATTCTTAAATCACATGCCCTCCTGGATCCTTTACAACCTGCCTTTCGTACAGCACGTTCTACAGACTGTGCTTAAAGCTAATTCCCAAGGTTTTTCCCTACTAATCCTACTTGATCTATCGGCTGCGTTTGATGCTCTCAATCACTCTCCTCCTTCATATTCTAAACTCTCTCTTGGTATCAGTAACAAAGTTCTATCCTGGTTTTCATCATAACTTTCCTGTCACACATTCTCCATCTCTGTTGCTAACATGTCTTCGTCTTCTATTGATCTGTCTGTGGGTATACATCAGGTCTCTGTTCTGAGATCTCTCTTTCTCTCTACATACTATCATTTGGTGACTTCATCAATGCTTTTGGCCTTAGATATAATCTCTATGCGGATGATACACACACAAATCTATCCACCCCTGTTCTCACTCCTGCAATCCAGTCCCTACTCTTGGGTTGTCTCCTGGCTATATGCTCATGGATGGCACTCCACTGCCTTAAACTTAATGTCTAAAACTGGGCTCATATTATCCCCTTTCTCCATCACAGTAAACAGTACTACCATCTATCTTGTCATCAAACATGTTGCATAGGAGTAACATTTGGCTCTTCAATTCCATCTCCATTCACATGCACGGCTATGGGTAAAATGTGTTGCCTCTTTCTCTGTAATATTGCCAAGATCTTCCCTTTCCCCTCTCAACCTACTGCTAAAACTCCAATGTATACTGTTATCCTATAGGTTATTTTAACATACTACTAACAGGCCTCCATGCTTCACAACTTTCTCCTATGCAAAACTCTGCTGCTTGAATTATCTCACTTTCTTCCACAACAGTCTCTGCTCATCTCCTTAAATCCCTGTCCTGGCATCCCATCAAGTTTTTGTATCACCTACAAAGTTCTCCTCCTTACCTTTTTGTTAAGGCTCTCCATTAATCTGCTCCTTCTTGCATATCATCTTTGATCTCTCGTTATGCCCTTGCTTGTCTCTTGCACTATAACCATAACTGTCTCCTGTAAACTTCTTTCACCTCTACTGTTCTCTCACTTGCCTGAAACCATTTTCCATCACTGCACCGTACATGTGAAACTTCCTCACACTCAGTATATGCCAACATAACCTCTTCCACCCACATGTAAGACCAATCTTAAAATTCACGACTTAAATCAAGCATTTAAAAAACTTTGACTCGTGGCTACTGTCCCACACCCACAGTCACTGCTAACAACTATTGTTCCCAAGATGTGCTTTCTACTAATTGTACCCACCATTAAGGACAAGCATTGTCATCTACTGCACTTCTTCCCCCAACTGCTGCCTCTCTTTAAGTCTTCTAACATTTCTATTAGATTGTAAAGTTCCCAGGGCAAGGATTTACTTTCCTATAATCTGTTTTTATTTGTCGCACTTATTTTTTAATTATTTTTCCCCTCTCCCCTAATGATATACATATAGGTTTTCCTGTCATTTGCATGACAGAGTTATTATGGTTAACTATTGCATCATGTAGACTGCCTTTTCAGTGTGATGTAATTGATTCAGTACTTTGTGTGCAGACTGTGACTGCAGTACAGTGTCACGAACATTAATGACTTGTGTGGTAGAAGCTCTAGAAGGAACACAGCTATGGGAGGGAGGTGGATTTACTTTGGATCACATGGTTTGGCGCAAGGTTCATTGTATGTATGATCATAACCATGCAATGCTTAACTTTTATTTCAGGAGGGAAGAACAGTGAATATTGAAGCCATGTGTTTCTTTTCTGTCAGAAGAGAAATTTTGAAAGACAGTTGAAGAGGAGGAAAATGACTACACAGAGACAGATAAGCAATGTGTATATTTCTCATTTAGTATTTGTCGTTTTGTTGACTCCACACAATCCAGCTGCTAAGGGTTTCGCATTGGACATATTCCCCTCTACTCTACCCTTCCTGTGATCTGTACCATGCAGGTTTTTGTTGATTCAATACATCATGAGTAGAGTGTGGCTGCTGTATGAAGTATTGACCCAAGGACCACATCTACTACCATTCATAACAAGAACATGTGCAGTAGCGCACTGCTGTAGTTCTATGTGTTTTATTAAAGGTTGAAGTGGTGCAATCATATGAATCTGGAGTGGGATGAATCCTGTTTGCATCATATGGTTTCATCTAGGCCAGTAGAGTATATCTCTCAGTACAGGTTACACATGGCATCAGTAGTAGTGATTTAAAGAACAGAAAAAACAAGAGAAACTTCAATGTTGATAACAAAGCCAAGTAATGTTGAAGATACTCCTTTAACTATTTATTTGATCAGTCTGTACTGTCTACTCCCCACACAGCTACTAAGTCTTCCATTTGAGATACATTCACCTCCTACTCTGCACTGCTGTTCTGTCCTCTATTCAGAGATGAGTTCCAGTCATGTTTACCACTCTGAATCACTCTGCAGTCATTGATTCAGCACATCATGGGTAGAGCATGGCTACAGATACAGTAAGCTTTATTTTACCGGCTGATCATCCATAATATTGCATTAAAACATAGAATATTACTCAGTTTCCAAAAGATTCAGTGATGCTAATAATGCAGAATCTTACAACACATCCCATCATAATGCACCAGAGGAAGAAATAATCCTTGCTACACTACCGACACGTTTTATTGAAGCACGGCTAGCACCGCAAGCCGGGGGATGCCCCGGCATGCTAGCCGCACTCCCTCAGCGTGCCGCGCATCACCGATGCACGGTCACGCGTCATCGGGTGCCTGCGCCCCCTGCACGCGCGTCCAGGGCTCCCCGAGGGGGCACTGGTGTCCCGCGATGTGGGGGACAGCGGCAGGGGGTTCCGGGGGACCCGACGGACCCGGCAGCGGAAGGGAGAAAGCCCCGATCGGAGGGCGCTCCTCCGCTGCTTCGGCGTGCGCCCGGCACCCTCCGGCGCGTGCCAGGTTACTGCTGCGGCCAAGAACGGGCAAATGCTCGAATAAACTCGGCCGCAGCAGTATATCTGTACATTGTGTGACGTTTGGCCTCCATGACCATTGATAGCAAATACATATTTTGTATTGAGCGGCTGTGTTATGATGTAGTTGTTATTGATCATCATTGAGATATAATCACAAGAATCTTATGCAAAGGGAAAATGTCTGCAGCTTAGTGGGATTTCAGCTCCCAAACTTCTGTAATATTAATGCAATGTCTTACTTTTATTGCAGTGAACACTGAAGAGACGGATCTACGACAACACTGCACAGGACAAGAGCAAACACTACAAGCAGCAAAATGATCTTGCAGTTGCAAGTATGTTCTGTAATGTGCACAATTATTATTTATGGGCTACACACCACAGTGCTGGACATATTCTGTTAACTTCTACCCCTACCATGGAGATGTCTTCCTGTGATTGATTCAGTACATCATATGCACAGTGTGGCTATGATATGATGGATGGATTTAATGAACCCACCACCCACTGACATCTGCATCATCTTCTGTAAAGTGCAGCAGGATATTATCAGCATTTGGGGTGGTATAATCTGGGGCATCTATGTGCTTTTGTGCCTGGATAAGTTCCTCCAGCTGAACCACCCCCCTATACCTGCCACACAGGCATACTTACAGAGCACACTTACTTATGCACACTGACACTTGGAATACACACACACACACACACACACACACACACACAGACACTGTCATGCATGCAGTGTCCTGTATGCAGAGTACAGAAAGTCTCCACCTTACTCTGGCCCGTACTCATGGCCTATCCCCAGCATCTGTCATCCACAACCTCTGTTCCCTCCCTGTAAAGTGCTGCACTAACACACCTGGGTCAGCGCTGCAGCTGATCACAGTGCCGGATCATGATGTCAATGGGATAGGCAGCAGAGCTGATTGACAAGTCAATCAATGCAGCTCCGCAATATATGCACCAAAAGAGATTTCTGTACCCCCTGTCAGGCTACTCCCTGGGCAGCGACCCTTCTCACCCCTCTCATTCCACCTCTGATCACAATAATCTCTCTTGGAGTGTGTAGCAAATTGGAGTTGGGGGAATCTCACCTCTGTAGTGCATGGTCACAATCTGGGCACTGTACCCAAATATTGGGCAATGTGGCACGTCTTACAGTAGAGAATAGAATAAGTAACTATATTCTTTACTTGTGTATTAAGGAACTTATTTGCAATAAAAATTCAATCCACCTGGGACCAAGACTTTCTGGTTTTCTGAACAAAGTGGAATTGTTTTCCTATAATTTTATATTCTCTGAAATGTAACATCACAATAAAGTACTCCTATTTTTTTCCTTTGTGCTTTTTTATGGACTATTCCTTTATGTATTTCACTTAATGGGACTAATTACCTTACAATTAGATTTCACTTGTATTTTCTTGGGTTACTCTTTGGAATTTCTCTCTGTGTTCATTTATACTATCTTATTTAGAGCAGTCTTTGCCATTGGACCCCATTTCTTGCCAGAGAGATCTGTAACACAGAGTATTGAAGAGAGTACAGAACAGCGGTGAAGTAGATTTTTATGCTTCTAGGCAGCCTCCCTTCTCACCATGTATTCTGCCCCCGACGGTCTCTTGCACTGCTCCCTCCTACACCCACTCTCCTCACTCTTCCCTCCCCTCCCCGCTATCACTCAATGACCCCCTCTCATTCAATCCTGCTCCCTTACTCCCCCCTCACTCATTCTTCCTTCTGCACACACAATCCTCCCGAATATCACTCCCAAACAACACACACACTAATTCTCCCCACAATACACACTATAATACCTCCTTGTGACGATAGCTTCCACAGGCTTATTAATATTACACAAAAATAATTGGGTTTGAACTGAACGAGGCTTAAGATATAATAAATTGTATTTATTCCTTAGAATATAGGTGAACACAACAGATAATACAGTAACGAACAAGAAGTACACTTACTTAAGGGTTGGGGAATGAGAAGTATGATGTAGCATTTCTTTCAGCAGTGAGGAAATCATTCAGGTGATATCAGGTAACCATATCAGCAAACGAAGACAAAGGATATATGGGTGGACAGCAGTTTATAAACCATTCTCCTTCTATTCTTAACCTTAAGCACAGGGGATTGGTTTACAATTACCTCCAGCCACTCACTAACGTGGGAAAGCATTCTGACCCATGCCCCCCTGCTAGTTGGCACATGCGCAGTAGAACTCTGGGGGTCTCATTTCTGAAGCCCCACATTTACGTCAGGAATGCCAGACAGTCTACCATTTGGAGTTCTGGCAGGAAAACCTTTGTTGAAAGGTGTTAACTGGAACACTTAAGACCTGCCCTGGTTTGGGCTTCGGATAAACAGTGAGGGTGATAAAACTCTTTGAACAGCACTTAAATCCTAGACATAGCGGCGTCCCCAGGGCCATCTGCTACCTTATGGCCCAAAAGAATCTCTTCTGGGTCTTTGTCCATACCTTAAGATACACTATTAAGCATAAAACATAAACGTATTAAAATATCCGGTTCCGTTAGGTTTAGCAGGTCCAAACTTCCCAGTTCGCATTGCCAGAACTGGGACACCATATGGTCCAAAAAGCGACTTGCTACGACCTAAGAAACCGGAGTTACACCAATGCACATTAAATCATTTTAATACAAAAATCTCCATTGAAAAAGAAATCTCAGCTTTTCACTAAATCCCCATTGAAAACAACGGGCAGCTCCGCCATAGACTTTCAATGGTAAATCGCCGCCATTGAAGTCAATGGGGGTTTTCTGCCATTGAAGTTTATGGGAAAAGTCCCGAACTTCAAGGGGGTCCATACTCCGTCGGGTTGGTCCAAGCGGGTCAAGGATGGTTCTGCAGCGATGCCGGAGCAGTGGCTGCAGATACCCCAAACCCTGATCCGCTGAACCCTCCGGAACCGGAGATATGGATTCCTAAAATTCAGCATTTCTCACTTAGTCATTTTTCTGAGCCGTTTCTGCCGCCGCCGGCAAAGCCTATGGCGCGACCCGCTCTATCTGGTTCGACCCTTATCGGGGGTCCAGGATTCGGGGACCCGGTGGTGGTCGAGTGGGGGGACGCTTAGGAACTAGGGGCAAAAAGAATTTTATCCCTAGGTGCCCTAAAACAGTTTATTTCCCCGCTAATTGACGTTGAACTTGACCCAGTGATTTTAGCTCTTTTGAAGGACATTGTATCCGCTTTGCGGTTTGCGGTCTGGACGGCAGCCAACTAGGTTACCTCGAGGCATCTCCATTGAAGTCAATGAGCCCATTGACTTTCAATGGGAAACCGCCGCTCTCCCTCTCGGACGCCACCTGCTGGTCACTACAGGAAACAGGACGAAAACAGCACAAATTCCTATTGAAATGCATTGAGCCCTAATGGCGGCCAATGGGGACCTGCAAAATGGTGCCCGAAAAGGCGGGAAACTTACACAAAGAGCTATAATCATTAAAGAATTATTAACCCTTGTGCTCCCGGATGGATTCTAGTGTGTGTGTGATGCAAACACTGAGTAACCAGACATTACAATGGAACAGGGGAAAATACATTTACATGTCATAACAAGGGTTACATCACATTTCTGGACCTCAGCCCAGTTAACCCCTTGTCTCCCTGGTGCGGTCAGGGGTGGCCAAATGGGGTGCAACCCCTTTAATACCGGGCCACCCCCTCTCTCCCTCTACACCTCCCCTTCTTAATGCGTGTCCTGTGGCCCACTGGCCCTGACGGGGAGTGGGGCACTGCTGGCACCATTAATGAATTCAGTTTCAGAGGGATAGTCCTGGCGTGAAAGTCCATCAGCATTGCTGTTTTCACTACCCTTTTTGTGCTGAATGGTGAATTCAAATTCTTGCAAAGCCAAGCTCCATCTCAGCAGTTTGGCATTTTCCCCTGATACCCTCTGTAGCCAGCTCAGGGGATTGTGGTCGGTAATGACCGTGAAAGCCCTCCCATAGACATAGGGCTGGAGCTTTTTGAGTGCCCACACAATGGCCAAGCACTCCTTTTCAATGGTGGCATATGCCACCTCCCTGGGGAGCAGTTTGCGACTGAGATACACCACAGGGTGCTCTTTGCCGTCGTCCCCCACCTGGCTCAACACAGCCCCCACACCAAAGTCTGAGGCATCAGTCTGAATAAGAAAATGCTTGGTATAATCTGGGGCAGCCAGGATGGGGGCCTCAGCAAGCGCAGCTTTCAGTGCCTGGAAAGCAGTTTCACAGGCAGGAGACCAGGTAATAAGCACAGGCAGTTGCTTCTTAGTCAGATCAGTCAGGGGTTTGGCCACGGCGCTGTACTGTGGGACAAATTTCCTGTAGTACCCTGCGGTGCCCAAAAAGGCCATGACCTGTTTCTTGGTTTTTGGAACAGGCCACTGAACTATGGCTTCTACCTTGGCTGGCTCTGGCTTGAAATGCCCTCCACCCACCCTGTGCCCTAAGTACAGGACTTCTGCCATACCTACCATACACTTAGTGGATTTTAAGGTAAGCCCAGCCTCCCTGATTCTATCCAGCACCGCAGCTACATGTCCTATGTGGGATTCCCAGGAATTACTAAAGACAGCAATGTCATCTAAGTAAGCCCTGGCATAGCTCTGCATCCCTTCCAGTAACCTATTGACCAGGCGTTGGAAGGTAGCCGGGGCATTCTTCATCCCAAATGGCATCACCAAAAACTCATAGAGGCCACTTGGAGTGATGAATGCTGACTTCTCCCTAGCCTCCAGGGTCAGGGGAATCTGCCAGTAGCCTTTGCTCAGATCCATGGTGGTCAGATACTTTGCCCCCGCGAGTTCATCTAGTAACTCATCCATGCGGGGCATGGGGTAAGCATCTGACACCGTCCCAGCATTGAGCAACCGGTAGTCCACACAAAACCGGGTGGTTTTGTCCTTCTTAGGCACTAGGACTACTGGACTTGCCCAAGGGCTCTGGGACGGAGTAATTACCCCTAGGGTCAGCATCTCCTCAATCTCTCTCTCCATACTTGTCTTGACCTCTGCTGACACTCTATAAGCGTGCTTATGCAGAGGCTGCAGGTCCCCTGTGTGTACTGGGTGTTTGGTGAGATGTGTGGTCCCTGGCATGTCAGTGAAGAGGGCGCTATACTGAGCTAGCATGTCCCTGGCTTCTCCCTTCTGCCTAGCACTCAACTGTGCCCCGATCTCTACCTGCTCAACAGTGTTTCCTTGCTTTGCCTCCCCTAGGAGATCAGGCAGAGCATTGCTCGCCGGATCCTCCAGCAGTGGGCTACAAATGGCCATTACTGCTCCCATACTCGGTGCTCTGTATTCCTTTAACATATTAATGTGATATGTCTTGTGCCTCTCAGGCGCTACCTGTACAACATAGTTGCACTCATTCACCTTTCGGATAACCGGGTACGGTCCCGACCAGGCAGCCATCAGCTTGTTCTCCCGAGTGGGTTTGAGAACAAGCACCTGCTGTCCTGGGATGAATTCTCTGCTACGGGCCTGCTGGTCATACCATTGCTTCTGCTTGGTCTGAGCAGCCCTGAGGTGGTCCTGGGCCACCCCCATAAGCATCTCTAAACGGTCTCTGAGATCTACTACATACTGGATCACTGAAGCATCAGTAGCAGTAGTCTCCCCCTCCCATCCCTCACGGAAGAGGTCCAGAGGTCCACGTACCCTGCGGCCATATAGTAGCTCGAAGGGGGAGAAGCCTGTAGATTCTTGCGGTACCTCTCGGTATGCAAACAGCAAGTGCTGCAGGTGAATCTCCCAGTCTTTCCCCTCCGCCTCTATAAAGGTCCGAAGCATCTGCTTCAGGGTACCATTAAACCTCTCACATAATCCGTTTGTTTGGGGATGGTAAGGGGTAGTGCGCTGGTGCTGTACACCGCAGGCATCCCAGAGACAATGTAACAGTTCACTCATGAACTGCGACCCCTGATCAGTTAGGATCTCACTAGGGAAACCTACCCTAGCAAAAATGTTCAGCAAAGCTGCTGCCACTGTCTTGGCACTTATGGTGCCCAGCGCTACCGCCTCAGGGTACCGGGTGGCAAAATCCACCACCGTGAGGATGTAGCGCTTCCCTGACCTGCTAGGAATCATGAGGGGTCCTATCAGGTCCATCGCTACCTTCTGGAAGGGTTCCCCTATTATCGGTAGGGGTCTCAGGGGTGCCTTCACACGGTCGCCCGCCTTACCTACTCGCTGGCAGGCATCACAGGAGCGGCAGAAATCAGCCGCATCCCTGGATGCCCCCGGCCAGAAATAACGCTGCAATAACCGGGCTCGCGTTCTGGTGACCCCCTGATGTCCCGCTAACGGAATAGAGTGAGCTACCCGTAACAATTGCTGTCGGTACCCCTGGGGTACTACTAGCTGTCGCTTACCGGTCAATCCCTTCTCTATTCTCGGGTTCCCTTCTTCTCTGTATAGGAGTCCCTTATGCCATAGGCAACGCTCAGTGCCCTCCCCTGCCTGAGATTCGGACGCCCGAAGTCTCACGCCGGCCAGGGTAGGGTCTGCCTTCACTGCCTCCCTAAACTGGGCTCCTAAATCTGCCCCCCCCCCAGTCATGTCATTGTCAGGGGAAGGGGACACGGTAAGGGGGAACAGTAAGTCAGCCTGTGGTTGCAACTGATCCTGGCTTACCTCCCTGGGCTCCTCTGTGCCCTCCGCTAACGTTGGTCCCAAAGGCTGGGGGACTGGGGTGGCCACCGCCGACATTGCTGCGGTCTGGCTCCGGGTAACCGCCGCCACTGCAGCGGGCTGGGGCACACGGTCGTAGGTGCAGGTCATCGGTCCCAGGTCATTGCCCAAAAGAATTTCAGCATCCAAACCTGGTAAAACCCCCACCTCCCGCACACCCTTGCCCACCCCCCAATCCAAAAAAATGCGGGCCACCTGCAGGAAACGTGGCTCTCCGTCAGCCACAGTGATCTGTATCCCAGGGCCTGGGATCAATTCCTCTGGCCGGACCATATCAGGTCGGACCAGGGTCACTGCAGCTCCTGAATCAAGTAAGCCAACTGCTTGCCGGTCACCGACTGTGACCGGGGTGAGATGCTTGCTCCTGCCGTCCGTCTGCTGCAGGTCTGCGCTGTGATGTCCTCCGCTCCTGGCTGTAGGCACTGAAGAAACCGGGGTAGGGGTGACATGGGACGTCTCGCTGGGAGTTGTTTCCATGACCGGTCCTGGTTCTTTGGTGGAAGCCACCCGCACGCGGGCTACCGGCTTTGCAGCTGGGGTGCGTTGCCCTCGATAGGGTCCGTTGGAACGCAGGGGTTCCGGGCAATCTGGTCTGATGTGACCAGTGCTGTTGCAATTGTAGCACCGGCGCTCATGCCGGAGCTCTCCCGCCTTCTGTGACACGCTGCCCGCAGGCGGCTTTTGGGTCCACTGGGGGGTACTCACAGCTTTCTTGGCCGGCGCAGGTGGGGTTACCGCTTTGGCTGGTACCTTGGCGGTCATCTGGGACCGGCTGACCACATAGTCATCTGCCATCCTCGCCGCCTCGGTGTAGGTCTTGGGCTTTTTATCATACACAAAAGCCCTCACCGCCGGCGGGCACTGCTGCATGAGCTGCTCCTGAAAGATGAGGTCCAGCAGGCGTTGGTAAGTCTTGGCCTCAGAGCCCTCCACCCAGTGTAACCCATACAAAGCCATGCGGGTCACATAAGTGACATAGGTCTCCTGAGGGTGCCTCTCCTCCAGCCGGAACTTACCCCGGTAAGCTTCAGGGGTAAAACCATGCTGAAACAGCAAAAGTTCTTTCAGGTGGTCATAGTCATCAGCAAACTCCTCTGTAAGCGCCATCAAAGTCTGTTTAGCCAAGCCGGAGAGTAGCGGGTCCAGGCGTGCAACCCTATGCTGGGGAAGCACCCCGTACCGCCGGCACTGCGTTTCAAAGTTCCTTAGAAACATGTCAATCCGATCAGTGCCCTCCACATACTTGGTGAGACTCTGCTTGTCCAGTTGGAGTCCATCTCTGGGGGGTCGGACCGGGGGGCAATAAGCGGGTCTGTTCATTGCCATAGAGATAAACGTTAGGGTTAGGGTTAGGGTTAGGGTTATAGGGGAATACGAAAATTTAGGTATGTGACTCATTTGGGAACTAACCAATCAGAGAAGAGTTAGGGTTGAAAGTTAGGGTTGAAAGTTAGGGTTGAAAGTTAGGGTTGACACTTAGGATTATTTTTCTATTTTTGTTTGGCCCAGGGTTATAGGGGAATACGAAAATTTAGGTATGTGACTCATTTGGGTACTAACCAATCAGAGAAGAGTTAGGGTTGAAAGTTAGGGTTGAAAGTTAGGGTTGACACTTAGGATTATTTTTCTATTTTTGTTTGGCCCAGGGTTATAGGGGAATACGAAAATTTAGGTATGTGACTCATTTGGGTACTAACCAATCAGAGAAGAGTTAGGGTTGAAAGTTAGGGTTGAAAGTTAGGGTTGAAAGTTAGGGTTGAAAGTTAGGGTTGACACTTAGGATTATTTTTCTATTTTTGTTTGGCCCAGGGTTATAGGGGAATACGAAAATTTAGGTATGTGACTCATTTGGGTACTAACCAATCAGAGAAGAGTTAGGGTTGAAAGTTAAGGTTGAAAGTTAGGGTTGAAAGTTAGGGTTGACACTTAGGATTATTTTTCTATTTTTGTTTGGCCAAGGGTTATAGGGGAATACGAAAATTTAGGTATGTGACTCATTTGGGTACTAACCAATCAGAGAAGAGTTAGGGTTGAAAGTTAGGGTTGAAAGTTAGGGTTGAAAGTTAGGGTTGAAAGTTAGGGTTGACACTTAGGATTATTTTTCTATTTTTGTTTGGCCCAGGGTTATAGGGGAATACGAAAATTTAGGTATGTGACTCATTTGGGTACTAACCAATCAGAGAAGAGTTAGGGTTGAAAGTTAGGGTTGAAAGTTAGGGTTGAAAGTTAGGGTTGACATTTAGGATTATTTTTCTATTTTTGTTTGGCCCAGGGTTATAGGGGAATACGAAAATTTAGGTATGTGACTCATTTGGGTACTAACCAATCAGAGAAGAGTTAGGGTTGAAAGTTAGGGTTGAAAGTTAGGGTTGAAAGTTAGGGTTGAAAGTTAGGGTTGACACTTAGGATTATTTTTCTATTTTTGTTTGGCCCAGGGTTATAGGGGAATACGAAAATTTAGGTATGTGACTCATTTGGGTACTAACCAATCAGAGAAGAGTTAGGGTTGGGTTAGGGTTGAAAGTTAGGGTTGAAAGTTAGGGTTGAAAGTTAGGGTTGAAAGTTAGGGTTGAAAGTTAGGGTTGAAAGTTAGGGTTGACACTTAGGATTATTTTTCTATTTTTGTTTGGCCCAGGGTTATAGGGGAATACGAAAATTTAGGTATGTGACTCATTTGGGTACTAACCAATCAGAGAAGAGTTAGGGTTGGGTTAGGGTTGAAAGTTAGGGTTGAAAGTTAGGGTTGAAAGTTAGGGTTGAAAGTTAGGGTTGAAAGTTAGGGTTGAAAGTTAGGATTATTTTTCTATTTTTGTTTGGCCCAGGGTTATAGGGGAATACGAAAATTTAGGTATGTGACTCATTTGGGTACTAACCAATCAGAGAAGAGTTAGGGTTGAAAGTTAGGGTTGAAAGTTAGGGTTGAAAGTTAGGGTTGAAAGTTAGGGTTGAAGTTAGGGTTGACACTTAGGATTATTTTTCTATTTTTGTTTGGCCCAGGGTTATAGGGGAATACGAAAATTTAGGTATGTGACTCATTTGGGTACTAACCAATCAGAGAAGAGTTAGGGTTGAAAGTTAGGGTTGAAAGTTAGGGTTGAAAGTTAGGGTTGAAAGTTAGGGTTGACACTTAGGATTATTTTTCTATTTTTGTTTGGCCCAGGGTTATAGGGGAATACGAAAATTTAGGTATGTGACTCATTTGGGTACTAACCAATCAGAGAAGAGTTAGGGTTGAAAGTTAGGGTTGAAAGTTAGGGTTGAAAGTTAGGGTTGAAAGTTAGGGTTGACACTTAGGATTATTTTTCTATTTTTGTTTGGCCCAGGGTTATAGGGGAATACGAAAATTTAGGTATGTGACTCATTTGGGTACTAACCAATCAGAGAAGAGTTAGGGTTGAAAGTTAGGGTTGAAAGTTAGGGTTGAAAGTTAGGGTTGACACTTAGGATTATTTTTCTATTTTTGTTTGGCCCAGGGTTATAGGGGAATAGGAAAATTTAGGTATGTGACTCATTTGGGTACTAACCAATCAGAGAAGAGTTAGGGTTGAAAGTTAGGGTTGAAAGTTAGGGTTGAAAGTTAGGGTTGAAAGTTAGGGTTGACACTTAGGATTATTTTTCTATTTTTGTTTGGCCCAGGGTTATAGGGGAATACGAAAATTTAGGTATGTGACTCATTTGGGTACTAACCAATCAGAGAAGAGTTAGGGTTGAAAGTTAGGGTTGAAAGTTAGGGTTGAAAGTTAGGGTTGACACTTAGGATTATTTTTCTATTTTTGTTTGGCCCAGGGTTATAGGGGAATACGAAAATTTAGGTATGTGACTAATTTGGGTACTAACCAATCAGAGAAGAGTTAGGGTTGAAAGTTAGGGTTGAAAGTTAGGGTTGAAAGTTAGGGTTGAAAGTTAGGGTTGAAAGTTAGGGTTGAAAGTTAGGGTTGACACTTAGAATTATTTTTCTATTTTTGTTTGGCCCAGGGTTATAGGGGAATACGAAAATTTAGGTATGTGACTCATTTGGGTACTAACCAATCAGAGAAGAGTTAGGGTTGAAAGTTAGGATTGAAAGTTAGGGTTGAAAGTTAGGGTTGAAAGTTAGGGTTGAAAGTTAGGGTTGACACTTAGGATTATTTTTCTATTTTTGTTTGGCCCCGCGTATTAGGGTTAGGGTTAGGGTTAGGGTTAGGGTTAGGGTTAGGGTTAGGGTTAGGGTTAGGGTTAGGGTTATAGGGGAATACGAAAATTTAGGTATGTGACTCATTTGGGTACTAACCAATCAGAGAAGAGTTAGGGTTGAAAGTTAGGGTTGAAAGTTAGGGTTGAAAGTTAGGGTTGAAAGTTAGGGTTGACACTTAGGATTATTTTTCTATTTTTGTTTGGCCCAGGGTTATAGGGGAATACGAAAATTTAGGTATGTGACTCATTTGGGTACTAACCAATCAGAGAAGAGTTAGGGTTGAAAGTTAGGGTTGAAAGTTAGGGTTGAAAATTAGGGTTGAAAGTTAGGGTTGAAAGTTAGGGTTAGGGTTAGGGTTAGGGTTATAGGGGAATACGAAAATTTAGGTATGTGACTCATTTGGGTACTAACCAATCAGAGAAGAGTTAGGGTTGAAAGTTAGGGTTGAAAGTTAGGGTTGAAAGTTAGGGTTGAAAGTTAGGGTTGAAAGTTAGGGTTGACACTTAGGATTATTTTTCTATTTTTGTTTGGCCCAGGGTTATAGGGGAATACGAAAATTTAGGTATGTGACTCATTTGGGTACTAACCAATCAGAGAAGAGTTAGGGTTGAAAGTTAGGGTTGAAAGTTAGGGTTGAAAGTTAGGGTTGAAAGTTAGGGTTGAAAGTTAGGGTTGAAAGTTAGGATTATTTTTCTATTTTTGTTTGGCCCAGGGTTATAGGGGAATACGAAAATTTAGGTATGTGACTCATTTGGGTACTAACCAATCAGAGAAGAGTTAGGGTTGAAAGTTAGGGTTGAAAGTTAGGGTTGAAAGTTAGGGTTGACACTTAGGATTATTTTTCTATTTTTGTTTGGCCCAGGGTTATAGGGGAATACGAAAATTTAGGTATGTGACTCATTTGGGTACTAACCAATCAGAGAAGAGTTAGGGTTGAAAGTTAGGGTTGAAAGTTAGGGTTGAAAGTTAGGGTTGAAAGTTAGGGTTGACACTTAGGATTATTTTTCTATTTTTGTTTGGCCCAGGGTTATAGGGGAATACGAAAATTTAGGTATGTGACTCATTTGGGTACTAACCAATCAGAGAAGAGTTAGGGTTGAAAGTTAGGGTTGAAAGTTAGGGTTGAAAGTTAGGGTTGACACTTAGGATTATTTTTCTATTTTTGTTTGGCCCAGGGTTATAGGGGAATACGAAAATTTAGGTATGTGACTCATTTGGGTACTAACCAATCAGAGAAGAGTTAGGGTTGAAAGTTAGGGTTGAAAGGGTTAGGGTTAGGGTTAGGGTTAGGGTTAGGGTTAGGGTTATAGGGGAATACGAGGGTTAGGGTTAGGGTTAGGGTTAGGGTTAGGGTTAGGGTTAGGGTTAGGGTTAGGGTTATAGGGGAATACGAAAATTTAGGTATGTGACTCATTTGGGTACTAACCAATCAGAGAAGAGTTAGGGTTGAAAGTTAGGGTTGAAAGTTAGGGTTGAAAGTTAGGGTTGAAAGTTAGGGTTGAAAGTTAGGGTTGACACTTAGGATTATTTTTCTATTTTTGTTTGGCCCAGGGTTATAGGGGAATACGAAAATTTAGGTATGTGACTCATTTGGGTACTAACCAATCAGAGAAGAGTTAGGGTTGAAAGTTAGGGTTGAAAGTTAGGGTTGAAAGTTAGGGTTGACACTTAGGATTATTTTTCTATTTTTGTTTGGCCCAGGGTTATAGGGGAATACGAAAATTTAGGTATGTGACTCATTTGGGTACTAACCAATCAGAGAAGAGTTAG
Organism: Ascaphus truei; assembly: GCF_040206685.1. Classification (NCBI taxonomy): domain Eukaryota; kingdom Metazoa; phylum Chordata; class Amphibia; order Anura; family Ascaphidae; genus Ascaphus; species Ascaphus truei. The sequence goes on along the minus strand of NW_027453940.1, from coordinate 26,965 downwards.
GGTTGAAAGTTAGGGTTGAAAGTTAGGGTTGAAAGTTAGGGTTGAAAGTTAGGGTTGAAAGTTAGGGTTGACACTTAGGATTATTTTTCTATTTTTGTTTGGCCCAGGGTTATAGGGGAATACGAAAATTTAGGTATGTGACTCATTTGGGTACTAACCAATCAGAGAAGAGTTAGGGTTGAAAGTTAGGGTTGAAAGTTAGGGTTGAAAGTTAGGGTTGAAAGTTAGGGTTGAAAGTTAGGATTATTTTTCTATTTTTGTTTGGCCCAGGGTTATAGGGGAATACGAAAATTTAGGTATGTGACTCATTTGGGTACTAACCAATCAGAGAAGAGTTAGGGTTGAAAGTTAGGGTTGAAAGTTAGGGTTGAAAGTTAGGGTTGAAAGTTAGGGTTGAAAGTTAGGATTATTTTTCTATTTTTGTTTGGCCCAGGGTTATAGGGGAATACGAAAATTTAGGTATGTGACTCATTTGGGTACTAACCAATCAGAGAAGAGTTAGGGTTGAAAGTTAGGGTTGAAAGTTAGGGTTGAAAGTTAGGGTTGAAAGTTAGGGTTGAAAGTTAGGGTTGACACTTAGGATTATTTTTCTATTTTTGTTTGGCCCAGGGTTATAGGGGAATACGAAAATTTAGGTATGTGACTCATTTGGGTACTAACCAATCAGAGAAGAGTTAGGGTTGAAAGTTAGGGTTGAAAGTTAGGGTTGAAAGTTAGGGTTGAAAGTTAGGGTTGACACTTAGGATTATTTTTCTATTTTTGTTTGGCCCAGGGTTATAGGGGAATACGAAAATTTAGGTATGTGACTCATTTGGGTACTAACCAATCAGAGAAGAGTTAGGGTTGAAAGTTAGGGTTGAAAGTTAGGGTTGAAAGTTAGGGTTAGGGTTAGGGTTAGGGTTAGGGTTAGGGTTAGGGTTAGGGTTAGGGTTAGGGTTATAGGGGAATACGAAAATTTAGGTATGTGACTCATTTGGGTACTAACCAATCAGAGAAGAGTTAGGGTTGAAAGTTAGGGTTGAAAGTTAGGGTTGAAAGTTAGGGTTGACACTTAGGATTATTTTTCTATTTTTGTTTGGCCCAGGGTTATAGGGGAATACGAAAATTTAGGTATGTGACTCATTTGGGTACTAACCAATCAGAGAAGAGTTAGGGTTGAAAGTTAGGGTTGAAAGTTAGGGTTGAAAGTTAGGGTTGAAAGTTAGGGTTGACACTTAGGATTATTTTTCTATTTTTGTTTGGCCCAGGGTTATAGGGGAATACGAAAATTTAGGTATGTGACTCATTTGGGTACTAACCAATCAGAGAAGAGTTAGGGTTGAAAGTTAGGGTTAGGGTTAGGGTTAGGGTTAGGGTTAGGGTTAGGGTTAGGGTTATAGGGGAATACGAAAATTTAGGTATGTGACTCATTTGGGTACTAACCAATCAGAGAAGAGTTAGGGTTGAAAGTTAGGGTTGAAAGTTAGGGTTGAAAGTTAGGGTTGAAAGTTAGGATTATTTTTCTATTTTTGTTTGGCCCAGGGTTATAGGGGAATACGAAAATTTAGGTATGTGACTCATTTGGGTACTAACCAATCAGAGAAGAGTTAGGGTTGAAAGTTAGGGTTGAAAGTTAGGGTTGAAAGTTAGGGTTGACACTTAGGATTATTTTTCTATTTTTGTTTGGCCCAGGGTTATAGGGGAATACGAAAATTTAGGTATGTGACTCATTTGGGTACTAACCAATCAGAGAAGAGTTAGGGTTGAAAGTTAGGGTTGAAAGTTAGGGTTGAAAGTTAGGGTTGAAAGTTAGGATTATTTTTCTATTTTTGTTTGGCCCAGGGTTATAGGGGAATACGAAAATTTAGGTATGTGACTCATTTGGGTACTAACCAATCAGAGAAGAGTTAGGGTTGAAAGTTAGGGTTGAAAGTTAGGGTTGAAAGTTAGGGTTGAAAGTTAGGGTTGACACTTAGGATTATTTTTCTATTTTTGTTTGGCCCAGGGTTATAGGGGAATACGAAAATTTAGGTATGTGACTCATTTGGGTACTAACCAATCAGAGAAGAGTTAGGGTTGAAAGTTAGGGTTGAAAGTTAGGGTTGAAAGTTAGGGTTGAAAGTTAGGCTTGACACTTAGGATTATTTTTCTATTTTTGTTTGGCCCAGGGTTATAGGGGAATACGAAAATTTAGGTATGTGACTCATTTGGGTACTAACCAATCAGAGAAGAGTTAGGGTTGAAAGTTAGGGTTGAAAGTTAGGGTTGAAAGTTAGGGTTGAAAGTTAGGGTTGAAAGTTAGGGTTGACACTTAGGATTATTTTTCTATTTTTGTTTGGCCCAGGGTTATAGGGGAATACGAAAATTTAGGTATGTGACTCATTTGGGTACTAACCAATCAGAGAAGAGTTAGGGTTGAAAGTTAGGGTTGAAAGTTAGGGTTGAAAGTTAGGGTTGACACTTAGGATTATTTTTCTATTTTTGTTTGGCCCAGGGTTATAGGGGAATACGAAAATTTAGGTATGTGACTCATTTGGGTACTAACCAATCAGAGAAGAGTTAGGGTTGAAAGTTAGGGTTGAAAGTTAGGGTTGAAAGTTAGGGTTGACACTTAGGATTATTTTTCTATTTTTGTTTGGCCCAGGGTTATAGGGGAATACGAAAATTTAGGTATGTGACTCATTTGGGTACTAACCAATCAGAGAAGAGTTAGGGTTGAAAGTTAGGGTTGAAAGTTAGGGTTGAAAGTTAGGGTTGAAAGTTAGGGTTGAAAGTTAGGATTATTTTTCTATTTTTGTTTGGCCCAGGGTTATAGGGGAATACGAAAATTTAGGTATGTGACTCATTTGGGTACTAACCAATCAGAGAAGAGTTAGGGTTGAAAGTTAGGGTTGAAAGTTAGGGTTGAAAGTTAGGGTTGAAAGTTAGGGTTGACACTTAGGATTATTTTTCTATTTTTGTTTGGCCCAGGGTTATAGGGGAATACGAAAATTTAGGTATGTGACTCATTTGGGTACTAACCAATCAGAGAAGAGTTAGGGTTGAAAGTTAGGGTTGAAAGTTAGGGTTGAAAGTTAGGGTTGAAAGTTAGGCTTGACACTTAGGATTATTTTTCTATTTTTGTTTGGCCCAGGGTTATAGGGGAATACGAAAATTTAGGTATGTGACTCATTTGGGTACTAACCAATCAGAGAAGAGTTAGGGTTGAAAGTTAGGGTTGAAAGTTAGGGTTGAAAGTTAGGGTTGAAAGTTAGGGTTGAAAGTTAGGGTTGACACTTAGGATTATTTTTCTATTTTTGTTTGGCCCAGGGTTATAGGGGAATACGAAAATTTAGGTATGTGACTCATTTGGGTACTAACCAATCAGAGAAGAGTTAGGGTTGAAAGTTAGGGTTGAAAGTTAGGGTTGAAAGTTAGGGTTGACACTTAGGATTATTTTTCTATTTTTGTTTGGCCCAGGGTTATAGGGGAATACGAAAATTTAGGTATGTGACTCATTTGGGTACTAACCAATCAGAGAAGAGTTAGGGTTGAAAGTTAGGGTTGAAAGTTAGGGTTGAAAGTTAGGGTTGAAAGTTAGGATTATTTTTCTATTTTTGTTTGGCCCAGGGTTATAGGGGAATACGAAAATTTAGGTATGTGACTCATTTGGGTACTAACCAATCAGAGAAGAGTTAGGGTTGAAAGTTAGGGTTGAAAGTTAGGGTTGAAAGTTAGGGTTGAAAGTTAGGGTTGACACTTAGGATTATTTTTCTATTTTTGTTTGGCCCAGGGTTATAGGGGAATACGAAAATTTAGGTATGTGACTCATTTGGGTACTAACCAATCAGAGAAGAGTTAGGGTTGAAAGTTAGGGTTGAAAGTTAGGGTTGAAAGTTAGGGTTGAAAGTTAGGGTTGAAAGTTAGGGTTGACACTTAGGATTATTTTTCTATTTTTGTTTGGCCCAGGGTTATAGGGGAATACGAAAATTTAGGTATGTGACTCATTTGGGTACTAACCAATCAGAGAAGAGTTAGGGTTGAAAGTTAGGGTTGAAAGTTAGGGTTGAAAGTTAGGGTTGAAAGTTAGGGTTGACACTTAGGATTATTTTTCTATTTTTGTTTGGCCCAGGGTTATAGGGGAATACGAAAATTTAGGTATGTGACTCATTTGGGTACTAACCAATCAGAGAAGAGTTAGGGTTGAAAGTTAGGGTTGAAAGTTAGGGTTGAAAGTTAGGGTTGAAAGTTAGGGTTGACACTTAGGATTATTTTTCTATTTTTGTTTGGCCCAGGGTTATAGGGGAATACGAAAATTTAGGTATGTGACTCATTTGGGTACTAACCAATCAGAGAAGAGTTAGGGTTGAAAGTTAGGGTTGAAAGTTAGGGTTGAAAGTTAGGGTTGAAAGTTAGGGTTGACACTTAGGATTATTTTTCTATTTTTGTTTGGCCCAGGGTTATAGGGGAATACGAAAATTTAGGTATGTGACTCATTTGGGTACTAACCAATCAGAGAAGAGTTAGGGTTGAAAGTTAGGGTTGAAAGTTAGGGTTGAAAGTTAGGGTTGAAAGTTAGGGTTGAAAGTTAGGGTTGACACTTAGGATTATTTTTCTATTTTTGTTTGGCCCAGGGTTATAGGGGAATACGAAAATTTAGGTATGTGACTCATTTGGGTACTAACCAATCAGAGAAGAGTTAGGGTTGAAAGTTAGGGTTAGGGTTAGGGTTAGGGTTAGGGTTAGGGTTAGGGTTAGGGTTATAGGGGAATACGAAAATTTAGGTATGTGACTCATTTGGGTACTAACCAATCAGAGAAGAGTTAGGGTTGAAAGTTAGGGTTGAAAGTTAGGGTTGAAAGTTAGGGTTGAAAGTTAGGGTTGACACTTAGGATTATTTTTCTATTTTTGTTTGGCCCAGGGTTATAGGGGAATACGAAAATTTAGGTATGTGACTCATTTGGGTACTAACCAATCAGAGAAGAGTTAGGGTTGAAAGTTAGGGTTGAAAGTTAGGGTTGAAAGTTAGGGTTGAAAGTTAGGGTTGACACTTAGGATTATTTTTCTATTTTTGTTTGGCCCAGGGTTATAGGGGAATACGAAAATTTAGGTATGTGACTCATTTGGGTACTAACCAATCAGAGAAGAGTTAGGGTTGAAAGTTAGGGTTGAAAGTTAGGGTTGAAAGTTAGGGTTGAAAGTTAGGGTTGAAAGTTAGGGTTGACACTTAGGATTATTTTTCTATTTTTGTTTGGCCCAGGGTTATAGGGGAATACGAAAATTTAGGTATGTGACTCATTTGGGTACTAACCAATCAGAGAAGAGTTAGGGTTGAAAGTTAGGGTTGAAAGTTAGGGTTGAAAGTTAGGGTTGAAAGTTAGGGTTGAAAGTTAGGGTTGACACTTAGGATTATTTTTCTATTTTTGTTTGGCCCAGGGTTATAGGGGAATACGAAAATTTAGGTATGTGACTCATTTGGGTACTAACCAATCAGAGAAGAGTTAGGGTTGAAAGTTAGGGTTAGGGTTAGGGTTAGGGTTAGGGTTAGGGTTAGGGTTAGGGTTATAGGGGAATACGAAAATTTAGGTATGTGACTCATTTGGGTACTAACCAATCAGAGAAGAGTTAGGGTTGAAAGTTAGGGTTGAAAGTTAGGGTTGAAAGTTAGGGTTGAAAGTTAGGATTATTTTTCTATTTTTGTTTGGCCCAGGGTTATAGGGGAATACGAAAATTTAGGTATGTGACTCATTTGGGTACTAACCAATCAGAGAAGAGTTAGGGTTGAAAGTTAGGGTTAGGGTTAGGGTTAGGGTTAGGGTTAGGGTTAGGGTTAGGGTTAGGGTTATAGGGGAATACGAAAATTTAGGTATGTGACTCATTTGGGTACTAACCAATCAGAGAAGAGTTAGGGTTGAAAGTTAGGGTTGAAAGTTAGGGTTGAAAGTTAGGGTTGAAAGTTAGGGTTGAAAGTTAGGGTTGACACTTAGGATTATTTTTCTATTTTTGTTTGGCCCAGGGTTATAGGGGAATACGAAAATTTAGGTATGTGACTCATTTGGGTACTAACCAATCAGAGAAGAGTTAGGGTTGAAAGTTAGGGTTGAAAGTTAGGGTTGAAAGTTAGGGTTGAAAGTTAGGGTTGAAAGTTAGGGTTGACACTTAGGATTATTTGGGTTAGGGTTAGGGTTAGGGTTAGGGTTAGGGTTAGGGTTAGGGTTATAGGGGAATACGAAAATTTAGGTATGTGACTCATTTGGGTACTAACCAATCAGAGAAGAGTTAGGGTTAGCGTTGAAAGTTAGGGTTAGGGTTGACCCTTACGATTATTTTTGTATTTGTGTTTGGTGAAAAAAGAATAGAACATTTTTAGTTATGTGACTCATTTAGGTACTTGGCCAATGAGAGTTAAGTTCTGAACAATTTAGGGAGGGTGTGGTTTGGGGTTGAAAGTGTGGTAAGAAAAAGTGTAAGTGGGTAAGAACGTGAGGGAGGTTGTGGGTAGGTGGGTGAGGGAGGTTTAGGGATGTATGGTGGGTGTGGGTAAGGAGGTTGAAGGTTTTTGAGGGAAGGTGGATGATGAAGAGAGTGGGTAGGTGGTGTTGAAGGTGGATTAGGGAGGGTGAGTAAATGTGTCTGGGAGGGTGAGGATGAAGGTGGGTGAAAAAAGTGTGGGTCAGTTCAGGTATGGGTGAGTGGGCAAGGGTGAGGCTGGGTATTGGTGTGCAGGTAAGGGTGGTGAAGGTGAATTTTAATATGGATGATGAGGGTAGAAGGTGGGTGAGGGAGGTTGGGTGAAGGAGGGTGTGGGAAGGTGATGTTGAAGGTGGGTGAGGGATGGTTAATATGGGTATAGGAGGCTTTGTAGGTAAGGTTGAGGCCAGTAAGGTAGAGTGAACATGGGTGAGGGAGGGTGAAGATTAAGGTGGAAGAGGGAGGGTGTGTTTAAGTGGGGTTAAAGGTTGGTGAATGTAGGTGAGGTAGGGGGATGAGTGAAGGTGTGGGTGAGTGAAGGTGTTGGTGAGGGGGCAATGGTGGGTGGGTGAAGGTGGATGAGTGTGAGGGTGAAGGTGGATGAGGTGGTGGGTGATAGTGAACATGGGTCAAGAGCGGGTGAGGGAGGGCATGGAATCAGTCTGTGAGCCTGCCCTTTCTATTTTGTTGTATATATTCTATTCCCTATCCAATTGACATGTTGCATTTATATGCAGTTAGTCATTCAAAAATTTGAAAACTCTTGCATTCGTTGCATGTTAGCGAGAGGCACCCTTAGAGGTAAAGAGCTAGCTTTTACCTCACTACTAAGTACTTGGACATTGAGGACTAGATCCGTTTTGTACAGAGCGGAGCTTCTCCTCTGCCGTATGCTAGGAGTGAAGAAGCACTACTGTCTATCGTCCGTAAAGGGGTATGCTTTCTTCCCCCAATTTACAGTCGAGCTAGCGCTGCAGATGGGACAGTAGCGAAGAGTTCACTGCCTGACTCTAAAAGGGCACACTCGTGTAAAGGGAGAGAAATCAACTCAAAGCTTTATATCCTGAGAGATAAAAGCAATGCATTGTGTAGGTGTACTCACTTACCTCAACTACTTACCTCCTTGTTAGTATGTCCTTTGTGAACATCATCTTGATAGACGAACTTACCTATTTTCATACTGCAAATAAATTTTACCCAAGATAAGTGAAAAAATATAATGCAATCCCCTTTAGAGCAATGCAGTTGAGGACCCTCTTTCACTGATGGACTAAATAAACAATGCTTAGACTGAGTGAGAGAGGGGTTTGTGAGAGAGAGGGGAGAGTGGTAGTCCTTGAAAGAGAGAGAGAAAGAAAGGACATTTGTGAGAGTAAAATACAGGTGATTTAGAAGGAGCAGGGATGCTAGTCAGGGAGAGTAATAGAGAGCAGGGAGAGAAAGAGAGGGTGTGAGAAAGAAAAAGAGAGAGAGAGAAGTGGAAGAAAGAAATGTGTGTGAGAGCAAGAGACGGGTTGAAGTGAAAGAGATAGAGTGGGAGTAAGAGAGAAAAAAATGGAGAGAAGGGAGAGGGAGAGAGAAGGGAGAGGGAGAGAGAAGAGAGGGAGAGAGAAGGGAGAGAGAGAAAGCAGGGAGAGACAAGTGTGAGAGGAGGGACAGAGAAGGGAGAGGGAGAGAGAAGGGAGAGGGAGAGAAAAGGAAAAGGGAGAGAAAATGAAAAGGGAGAGAGAAGGAAATGGAGATAGAAGGAAAAGGGAGAGAGAAGGAAGAGGGAGAGAGAATGGAGAGACAAGGGAGAGGGAGAGACAAGGAAAGGGAGAGAGAAGGGATAGTGAGAGAAAAGGGAGAGGGAGAGAGATGGAAGTGACAAGGGAGAGAGGAGGGAGAGAGAAGGGAGAGGGAGAGCGAAGGAAAGGAGAGGGGAAAGGAAAAGGGAGAGAATGGAGAGACAAGGAAAAGGGAGAGAGCATGGAAAGTGAGAGAGAAGGAAGAAGGAGAGAGAAGGAAGAGGGAGAGAGATGGGATAGGGAGAGAGAAGGGAGAGAGAAGGCAGAGGGATAGAGAAGGGAGTGAGAAAAGGGAGAGAGAAGGGAGAGAGAAAGAAAAGGGAGAGAGAAGGGAGAGGGAGAGACAAGGAAAGGGAGAGATAAGGGATAGGGAGAGAGAAGGGATAGGGAGAGAGAGAAGGGATAGGGAGAGGAAGAAGGGATACGGAGAGAGAGAAGGTAGATGTAGAGAGAAGGGAGATGGAGAGAGAAGGGAGAGGGAGAGAGAAGGGTGAGGGAGAGAAAAGGAAAAGGGAAAGAAAAGGAAAAGGGAGAGAAAAGGAAAAGGGAGAGAAAAGGAAAAGGGAGAGAAAAGGAAAAGGGAGAGAAAAGGAAAAGAAAAGGGAGAGAAAAGGGAGAGAAAAGGGAGAGAAAAGGGAGAGAAAAGGGAGAGAAAAGGGAGAGAGAAGGCAAAATGAGAGAGAAGGTAAAGGGAGAGAGAAGGAAAAGGGAGAGAGAAGGAAAGGGAGATAGAAGGAAAAGGGAGAGAGAAGGAAGAGGGAGAGAGAAGGAAGAGGGAGAGAGAATGGAGAGACAAGGGAGAGGGAGAGACAAGGAAAGGGAGAGAGAAGGGATAGGGAGAGAGAAGGGATAGGGAGAGAGAAGGGAGAGGGAGAGAGAAGGGAGAGGGAGAGAGTGATGAGGGAGTGACAAGGAAAAGGGAGAGAGAAGGGAGAGGGAGAGAGAAGGGAGAGGGAGAGAGGAGAGAGAGAAGGGAGAGAGAGAAGGGAGAGGGATAGACAGAGAGAAGGAAGAGGGTGCGAGAGAAGGGAAAGGGAGAGAGAGAGAAGGGAGAGGGGGAGAGAGAGGTAGAGGGAATGATCAATGAGTTATAAGGGAGAGGGATAGAGAAGGGAGGGGGAGAGAGAGAGAGAAGGGAGTGGAGAGAGAGAGAAGGGAGAGGGAGAGCAAAGGAAAGGGGAGGGGAAAGGAAAAGGGAGAGAATGGAGAGACAAGGAAAAGGGAGAGAGATTGGAAAGGGAGAGAGAAGGAAGAGGGAGAGAGAAGGAAGAGGGAGAGAGAATGGATAGGGAGAGAGAAGGGAGAGAGAAGGCAGAGGGATAGAGAAGGGAGTGAGAAAATGGAGAGAGAAAGAAAAGGGAGAGAGAAGGAAAAGGGAGAGAGAAGGAAAAGGGAGAGAGAAGGAAAGGGAGATAGAAGGAAAAGGGAGAGAGAATGAGAAGGGAGAGAGAATGGAGAGACAAGGAAGAGGGAGAGACAAGGAAAGGGAGAGAGAAGGGATAGGGAGAGCGAAGGAAGAGGGAGAGAGAAAAGGGAGAGAGAGAGAGAAGGGAGAGAAAGAGAGTGATGAGGGAGTGACAAGGAAAAGGGAGAGAGAAGGGAGAGGGAGAGAGAAGGGAGAGGGAGAGAGGAGAGAGAAAAGGGAGAGAGAGAGAAGGGAGAGGGAGAGAGAGAGGTAGAGGGAATGACGAGGGAGTTATAAGGGAGAGGGAGAGAGAAGGGAGGGGGAGAGAGAGAAGGGAGTGGAGAGAGAGAGAAGGGAGTGGAGAGAGAGAGAAGGGAGAGGGAGAGCGAAGGAAAGGGGAGGCAAGGAAAAGGGAGAGAATGGAGAGAAAAGGAAAAGGGAGAGAGCATGGAAAGGGAGAGAGCATGGAAAGGGAGTGAGAAGTAAGAGGGAGAGAGAAGGAAGAGGGAGAGAGAAGGGATAGGGAGAGAGAATGGAGAGACAAGGGAGAGGGAGAGACAAGGAAAGGGAGAGAGAAGGGATAGGGAGAGAGAAGGGAGAGGGAGAGAGAAGGGGGTGACAAGGGAGAGAGGAGGGAGAGAGAAGGGAGAGGGAGAGAGAAGGAAAAGGGAGGGGAAAGGAAGATGGAGAGAGAAGGAAGATGGAGAGAGAAGGAAGATGGAGAGAGAAGGAAGATGGAGAGAGAAGGAAGATGGAGAGAGAAGGAAGAGGGAGAGAGAAGGAAGAGGGAGAGAGAAGGAAGAGGGAGAGAGAAGGAAGAGGGAGAGAGAAGGAAGAGGGAGAGAGAAGGAAGAGGGAGAGAGAATGGAGAGACAAGGGAGAGGTAGAAACAAGGAGAGAGGGTTAGGGTTAGGGTTAGGGTTAGGGTTAGGGTTAGGGTTAGGGTTAGGGTTAGGGTTAGGGTTGGGGTTATAGGGGAATACGAAAATTTAGGTATGTGACTCATTTGGGTACTAACCAATCAGAGAAGAGTTAGGGTTGAAAGTTAGGGTTGAAAGTTAGGGTTGAAAGTTAGGGTTGAAAGTTAGGGTTGAAAGTTAGGATTATTTTTCTATTTTTGTTTGGCCCAGGGTTATAGGGGAATACGAAAATTTAGGTATGTGACTCATTTGGGTACTAACCAATCAGAGAAGAGTTAGGGTTGAAAGTTAGGGTTGAAAGTTAGGGTTGAAAGTTAGGGTTGAAAGTTAGGGTTGAAAGTTAGGGTTGACACTTAGGATTATTTTTCTATTTTTGTTTGGCCCAGGGTTATAGGGGAATACGAAAATTAAATATGTGACTCATTTGGGTACTAACCAATCAGAGAAGAGTTAGGGTTGAAAGTTAGGGTTGAAAGTTAGGGTTGAAAGTTAGGGTTGAAAGTTAGGGTTGAAAGTTAGGGTTGACACTTAGGATTATTTTTCTATTTTTGTTTGGCCCAGGGTTATAGGGGAATACGAAAATTTAGGTATGTGACTCATTTGGGTACTAACCAATCAGAGAAGAGTTAGGGTTGAAAGTTAGGGTTGAAAGTTAGGGTTGAAAGTTAGGGTTGAAAGTTAGGGTTGACACTTAGGATTATTTTTCTATTTTTGTTTGGCCCAGGGTTATAGGGGAATACGAAAATTTAGGTATGTGACTCATTTGGGTACTAACCAATCAGAGAAGAGTTAGGGTTGAAAGTTAGGGTTGAAAGTTAGGGTTGAAAGTTAGGGTTGAAAGTTAGGGTTGACACTTAGGATTATTTTTCTATTTTTGTTTGGCCCAGGGTTATAGGGGAATACGAAAATTTAGGTATGTGACTCATTTGGGTACTAACCAATCAGAGAAGAGTTAGGGTTGAAAGTTAGGGTTGAAAGTTAGGGTTGAAAGTTAGGGTTGACACTTAGGATTATTTTTCTATTTTTGTTTGGCCCAGGGTTATAGGGGAATACGAAAATTTAGGTATGTGACTCATTTGGGTACTAACCAATCAGAGAAGAGTTAGGGTTGAAAGTTAGGGTTGAAAGTTAGGGTTGAAAGTTAGGGTTAGGGTTAGGGTTAGGGTTAGGGTTAGGGTTAGGGTTATAGGGGAATACGAAAATTTAGGTATGTGACTCATTTGGGTACTAACCAATCAGAGAAGAGTTAGGGTTGAAAGTTAGGGTTGAAAGTTAGGGTTGAAAGTTAGGGTTGAAAGTTAGGGTTGAAAGTTAGGGTTGACACTTAGGATTATTTTTCTATTTTTGTTTGGCCCAGGGTTATAGGGGAATACGAAAATTTAGGTATGTGACTCATTTGGGTACTAACCAATCAGAGAAGAGTTAGGGTTGAAAGTTAGGGTTGAAAGTTAGGGTTGAAAGTTAGGGTTGAAAGTTAGGATTATTTTTCTATTTTTGTTTGGCCCAGGGTTATAGGGGAATACGAAAATTTAGGTATGTGACTCATTTGGGTACTAACCAATCAGAGAAGAGTTAGGGTTAGTGTTCAAAGTTAGGGTTGACCCTTATGATTATTTTTGTATTTGTGTTTGGTTAAAAAAGAATAGAACATTTTTAGTTATGTGACTCATTTAGTCACACTTGACCAATGAGAGTTAAGTTCTGAATAATTTAGGGAGGGTGTGGTTTGGGGTTGAAAGTGTGGTAAGAAAAAGTGTAAGTGGGTAAGCAGGTGAGGGAGGTTGTGGGTAGGTGGGTGAGGGAGGTTTAGGGATGTATGGTGGGTGTGGGTAAGGGAGGTTGAAGGTTTGTGAGGGAAGGTGGATGATGAAGAGAGTGGGTAGGTGGTGTTGTAGGTGGATTAGGGAGGGTGAGTAAATGTGTTTGGGAGGGTGAGGATGAAGGTGGGTGAAAAAAGTGTGGGTCAGTTAAGGTATGGGTGAGTGGGCAAGGGTGAGGCTGGGTATGGGTGTGCAGGTAAGGGTGGTGAAGGTGAATTTTAATATGGATGATGGAGGGTAGAAGGTGGGTGAGGGAGGTTGGGTGAAGGAGGGTTTGGGAAGGTGATGTTGAAGGTGGGTGAGGGATGGTTAATACTGCACCGACACACTTTATTCGAGCAAATACCCGGTATGTACCTGGCAGATACCTGGAATGCGCCGCTCCTAACCTCTGGCAAGCCCCGTTGCATTTGCCTTCCCAGCCTGGGTTAGGGTTAGGGTTAGGGTTAGGGTTAGGGTTAGGGTTAGGGTTAGGGTTATAGGGGAATACGAAAATTTAGGTATGTGACTCATTTGGGTACTAACCAATCAGAGAAGAGTTAGGGTTGAAAGTTAGGGTTGAAAGTTAGGGTTGAAAGTTAGGGTTGAAAGTTAGGAGTATTTTTCTATTTTTGTTTGGCCCAGGGTTATAGGGGAATACGAAAATTTAGGTATGTGACTCATTTGGGTACTAACCAATCAGAGAAGAGTTAGGGTTGAAAGTTAGGGTTGAAAGTTAGGGTTGAAAGTTAGGGTTGACACTTAGGATTATTTTTCTATTTTTGTTTGGCCCAGGGTTATAGGGGAATACGAAAATTTAGGTATGTGACTCATTTGGGTACTAACCAATCAGAGAAGAGTTAGGGTTGAAAGTTAGGGTTGAAAGTTAGGGTTGAAAGTTAGGGTTGAAAGTTAGGATTATTTTTCTATTTTTGTTTGGCCCAGGGTTATAGGGGAATACGAAAATTTAGGTATGTGACTCATTTGGGTACTAACCAATCAGAGAAGAGTTAGGGTTGAAAGTTAGGGTTGAAAGTTAGGGTTGAAAGTTAGGGTTGAAAGTTAGGGTTGACACTTAGGATTATTTTTCTATTTTTGTTTGGCCCAGGGTTATAGGGGAATACGAAAATTTAGGTATGTGACTCATTTGGGTACTAACCAATCAGAGAAGAGTTAGGGTTGAAAGTTAGGGTTGAAAGTTAGGGTTGAAAGTTAGGGTTGAAAGTTAGGCTTGACACTTAGGATTATTTTTCTATTTTTGTTTGGCCCAGGGTTATAGGGGAATACGAAAATTTAGGTATGTGACTCATTTGGGTACTAACCAATCAGAGAAGAGTTAGGGTTGAAAGTTAGGGTTGAAAGTTAGGGTTGAAAGTTAGGGTTGAAAGTTAGGGTTGAAAGTTAGGGTTGACACTTAGGATTATTTTTCTATTTTTGTTTGGCCCAGGGTTATAGGGGAATACGAAAATTTAGGTATGTGACTCATTTGGGTACTAACCAATCAGAGAAGAGTTAGGGTTGAAAGTTAGGGTTGAAAGTTAGGGTTGAAAGTTAGGGTTGACACTTAGGATTATTTTTCTATTTTTGTTTGGCCCAGGGTTATAGGGGAATACGAAAATTTAGGTATGTGACTCATTTGGGTACTAACCAATCAGAGAAGAGTTAGGGTTGAAAGTTAGGGTTGAAAGTTAGGGTTGAAAGTTAGGGTTGACACTTAGGATTATTTTTCTATTTTTGTTTGGCCCAGGGTTATAGGGGAATACGAAAATTTAGGTATGTGACTCATTTGGGTACTAACCAATCAGAGAAGAGTTAGGGTTGAAAGTTAGGGTTGAAAGTTAGGGTTGAAAGTTAGGGTTGAAAGTTAGGGTTGACACTTAGGATTATTTTTCTATTTTTGTTTGGCCCAGGGTTATAGGGGAATACGAAAATTTAGGTATGTGACTCATTTGGGTACTAACCAATCAGAGAAGAGTTAGGGTTGAAAGTTAGGGTTGAAAGTTAGGGTTGAAAGTTAGGGTTGAAAGTTAGGGTTGAAAGTTAGGGTTGACACTTAGGATTATTTTTCTATTTTTGTTTGGCCCAGGGTTATAGGGGAATACGAAAATTTAGGTATGTGACTCATTTGGGTACTAACCAATCAGAGAAGAGTTAGGGTTGAAAGTTAGGGTTGAAAGTTAGGGTTGAAAGTTAGGGTTGAAAGTTAGGGTTGACACTTAGGATTATTTTTCTATTTTTGTTTGGCCCAGGGTTATAGGGGAATACGAAAATTTAGGTATGTGACTCATTTGGGTACTAACCAATCAGAGAAGAGTTAGGGTTGAAAGTTAGGGTTGAAAGTTAGGGTTGAAAGTTAGGGTTGAAAGTTAGGGTTGACACTTAGGATTATTTTTCTATTTTTGTTTGGCCCAGGGTTATAGGGGAATACGAAAATTTAGGTATGTGACTCATTTGGGTACTAACCAATCAGAGAAGAGTTAGGGTTGAAAGTTAGGGTTGAAAGTTAGGGTTGAAAGTTAGGGTTGAAAGTTAGGGTTGACACTTAGGATTATTTTTCTATTTTTGTTTGGCCCAGGGTTATAGGGGAATACGAAAATTTAGGTATGTGACTCATTTGGGTACTAACCAATCAGAGAAGAGTTAGGGTTGAAAGTTAGGGTTGAAAGTTAGGGTTGAAAGTTAGGGTTGAAAGTTAGGGTTGAAAGTTAGGGTTGACACTTAGGATTATTTTTCTATTTTTGTTTGGCCCAGGGTTATAGGGGAATACGAAAATTTAGGTATGTGACTCATTTGGGTACTAACCAATCAGAGAAGAGTTAGGGTTGAAAGTTAGGGTTAGGGTTAGGGTTAGGGTTAGGGTTAGGGTTAGGGTTATACGAAAATTTAGGTATGTGACTCATTTGGGTACTAACCAATCAGAGAAGAGTTAGGGTTGAAAGTTAGGGTTGAAAGTTAGGGTTGAAAGTTAGGATTATTTTTCTATTTTTGTTTGGCCCAGGGTTATAGGGGAATACGAAAATTTAGGTATGTGACTCATTTGGGTACTAACCAATCAGAGAAGAGTTAGGGTTGAAAGTTAGGGTTAGGGTTAGGGTTAGGGTTAGGGTTAGGGTTAGGGTTAGGGTTAGGGTTATAGGGGAATACGAAAATTTAGGTATGTGACTCATTTGGGTACTAACCAATCAGAGAAGAGTTAGGGTTGAAAGTTAGGGTTGAAAGTTAGGGTTGAAAGTTAGGGTTGAAAGTTAGGGTTGAAAGTTAGGGTTGACACTTAGGATTATTTTTCTATTTTTGTTTGGCCCAGGGTTATAGGGGAATACGAAAATTTAGGTATGTGACTCATTTGGGTACTAACCAATCAGAGAAGAGTTAGGGTTGAAAGTTAGGGTTGAAAGTTAGGGTTGAAAGTTAGGGTTGAAAGTTAGGGTTGAAAGTTAGGGTTGAAAGTTAGGGTTGACACTTAGGATTATTTGGGTTAGGGTTAGGGTTAGGGTTAGGGTTAGGGTTAGGGTTAGGGTTATAGGGGAATACGAAAATTTAGGTATGTGACTCATTTGGGTACTAACCAATCAGAGAAGAGTTAGGGTTAGCGTTGAAAGTTAGGGTTAGGGTTGACCCTTACGATTATTTTTGTATTTGTGTTTGGTGAAAAAAGAATAGAACATTTTTAGTTATGTGACTCATTTAGGTACTTGGCCAATGAGAGTTAAGTTCTGAACAATTTAGGGAGGGTGTGGTTTGGGGTTGAAAGTGTGGTAAGAAAAAGTGTAAGTGGGTAAGAACGTGAGGGAGGTTGTGGGTAGGTGGGTGAGGGAGGTTTAGGGATGTATGGTGGGTGTGGGTAAGGAGGTTGAAGGTTTTTGAGGGAAGGTGGATGATGAAGAGAGTGGGTAGGTGGTGTTGAAGGTGGATTAGGGAGGGTGAGTAAATGTGTCTGGGAGGGTGAGGATGAAGGTGGGTGAAAAAAGTGTGGGTCAGTTCAGGTATGGGTGAGTGGGCAAGGGTGAGGCTGGGTATTGGTGTGCAGGTAAGGGTGGTGAAGGTGAATTTTAATATGGATGATGAGGGTAGAAGGTGGGTGAGGGAGGTTGGGTGAAGGAGGGTGTGGGAAGGTGATGTTGAAGGTGGGTGAGGGATGGTTAATATGGGTATAGGAGGCTTTGTAGGTAAGGTTGAGGCCAGTAAGGTAGAGTGAACATGGGTGAGGGAGGGTGAAGATTAAGGTGGAAGAGGGAGGGTGTGTTTAAGTGGGGTTAAAGGTTGGTGAATGTAGGTGAGGTAGGGGGATGAGTGAAGGTGTGGGTGAGTGAAGGTGTTGGTGAGGGGGCAATGGTGGGTGGGTGAAGGTGGATGAGTGTGAGGGTGAAGGTGGATGAGGTGGTGGGTGATAGTGAACATGGGTCAAGAGCGGGTGAGGGAGGGCATGGAATCAGTCTGTGAGCCTGCCCTTTCTATTTTGTTGTATATATTCTATTCCCTATCCAATTGACATGTTGCATTTATATGCAGTTAGTCATTCAAAAATTTGAAAACTCTTGCATTCGTTGCATGTTAGCGAGAGGCACCCTTAGAGGTAAAGAGCTAGCTTTTACCTCACTACTAAGTACTTGGACATTGAGGACTAGATCCGTTTTGTACAGAGCGGAGCTTCTCCTCTGCCGTATGCTAGGAGTGAAGAAGCACTACTGTCTATCGTCCGTAAAGGGGTATGCTTTCTTCCCCCAATTTACAGTCGAGCTAGCGCTGCAGATGGGACAGTAGCGAAGAGTTCACTGCCTGACTCTAAAAGGGCACACTCGTGTAAAGGGAGAGAAATCAACTCAAAGCTTTATATCCTGAGAGATAAAAGCAATGCATTGTGTAGGTGTACTCACTTACCTCAACTACTTACCTCCTTGTTAGTATGTCCTTTGTGAACATCATCTTGATAGACGAACTTACCTATTTTCATACTGCAAATAAATTTTACCCAAGATAAGTGAAAAAATATAATGCAATCCCCTTTAGAGCAATGCAGTTGAGGACCCTCTTTCACTGATGGACTAAATAAACAATGCTTAGACTGAGTGAGAGAGGGGTTTGTGAGAGAGAGGGGAGAGTGGTAGTCCTTGAAAGAGAGAGAGAAAGAAAGGACATTTGTGAGAGTAAAATACAGGTGATTTAGAAGGAGCAGGGATGCTAGTCAGGGAGAGTAATAGAGAGCAGGGAGAGAAAGAGAGGGTGTGAGAAAGAAAAAGAGAGAGAGAGAAGTGGAAGAAAGAAATGTGTGTGAGAGCAAGAGACGGGTTGAAGTGAAAGAGATAGAGTGGGAGTAAGAGAGAAAAAAATGGAGAGAAGGGAGAGGGAGAGAGAAGGGAGAGGGAGAGAGAAGAGAGGGAGAGAGAAGGGAGAGAGAGAAAGCAGGGAGAGACAAGTGTGAGAGGAGGGACAGAGAAGGGAGAGGGAGAGAGAAGGGAGAGGGAGAGAAAAGGAAAAGGGAGAGAAAATGAAAAGGGAGAGAGAAGGAAATGGAGATAGAAGGAAAAGGGAGAGAGAAGGAAGAGGGAGAGAGAATGGAGAGACAAGGGAGAGGGAGAGACAAGGAAAGGGAGAGAGAAGGGATAGTGAGAGAAAAGGGAGAGGGAGAGAGATGGAAGTGACAAGGGAGAGAGGAGGGAGAGAGAAGGGAGAGGGAGAGCGAAGGAAAGGAGAGGGGAAAGGAAAAGGGAGAGAATGGAGAGACAAGGAAAAGGGAGAGAGCATGGAAAGTGAGAGAGAAGGAAGAAGGAGAGAGAAGGAAGAGGGAGAGAGATGGGATAGGGAGAGAGAAGGGAGAGAGAAGGCAGAGGGATAGAGAAGGGAGTGAGAAAAGGGAGAGAGAAGGGAGAGAGAAAGAAAAGGGAGAGAGAAGGGAGAGGGAGAGACAAGGAAAGGGAGAGATAAGGGATAGGGAGAGAGAAGGGATAGGGAGAGAGAGAAGGGATAGGGAGAGGAAGAAGGGATACGGAGAGAGAGAAGGTAGATGTAGAGAGAAGGGAGATGGAGAGAGAAGGGAGAGGGAGAGAGAAGGGTGAGGGAGAGAAAAGGAAAAGGGAAAGAAAAGGAAAAGGGAGAGAAAAGGAAAAGGGAGAGAAAAGGAAAAGGGAGAGAAAAGGAAAAGGGAGAGAAAAGGAAAAGAAAAGGGAGAGAAAAGGGAGAGAAAAGGGAGAGAAAAGGGAGAGAAAAGGGAGAGAAAAGGGAGAGAGAAGGCAAAATGAGAGAGAAGGTAAAGGGAGAGAGAAGGAAAAGGGAGAGAGAAGGAAAGGGAGATAGAAGGAAAAGGGAGAGAGAAGGAAGAGGGAGAGAGAAGGAAGAGGGAGAGAGAATGGAGAGACAAGGGAGAGGGAGAGACAAGGAAAGGGAGAGAGAAGGGATAGGGAGAGAGAAGGGATAGGGAGAGAGAAGGGAGAGGGAGAGAGAAGGGAGAGGGAGAGAGTGATGAGGGAGTGACAAGGAAAAGGGAGAGAGAAGGGAGAGGGAGAGAGAAGGGAGAGGGAGAGAGGAGAGAGAGAAGGGAGAGAGAGAAGGGAGAGGGATAGACAGAGAGAAGGAAGAGGGTGCGAGAGAAGGGAAAGGGAGAGAGAGAGAAGGGAGAGGGGGAGAGAGAGGTAGAGGGAATGATCAATGAGTTATAAGGGAGAGGGATAGAGAAGGGAGGGGGAGAGAGAGAGAGAAGGGAGTGGAGAGAGAGAGAAGGGAGAGGGAGAGCAAAGGAAAGGGGAGGGGAAAGGAAAAGGGAGAGAATGGAGAGACAAGGAAAAGGGAGAGAGATTGGAAAGGGAGAGAGAAGGAAGAGGGAGAGAGAAGGAAGAGGGAGAGAGAATGGATAGGGAGAGAGAAGGGAGAGAGAAGGCAGAGGGATAGAGAAGGGAGTGAGAAAATGGAGAGAGAAAGAAAAGGGAGAGAGAAGGAAAAGGGAGAGAGAAGGAAAAGGGAGAGAGAAGGAAAGGGAGATAGAAGGAAAAGGGAGAGAGAATGAGAAGGGAGAGAGAATGGAGAGACAAGGAAGAGGGAGAGACAAGGAAAGGGAGAGAGAAGGGATAGGGAGAGCGAAGGAAGAGGGAGAGAGAAAAGGGAGAGAGAGAGAGAAGGGAGAGAAAGAGAGTGATGAGGGAGTGACAAGGAAAAGGGAGAGAGAAGGGAGAGGGAGAGAGAAGGGAGAGGGAGAGAGGAGAGAGAAAAGGGAGAGAGAGAGAAGGGAGAGGGAGAGAGAGAGGTAGAGGGAATGACGAGGGAGTTATAAGGGAGAGGGAGAGAGAAGGGAGGGGGAGAGAGAGAGAAGGGAGTGGAGAGAGAGAGAAGGGAGTGGAGAGAGAGAGAAGGGAGAGGGAGAGCGAAGGAAAGGGGAGGCAAGGAAAAGGGAGAGAATGGAGAGAAAAGGAAAAGGGAGAGAGCATGGAAAGGGAGAGAGCATGGAAAGGGAGTGAGAAGTAAGAGGGAGAGAGAAGGAAGAGGGAGAGAGAAGGGATAGGGAGAGAGAATGGAGAGACAAGGGAGAGGGAGAGACAAGGAAAGGGAGAGAGAAGGGATAGGGAGAGAGAAGGGAGAGGGAGAGAGAAGGGGGTGACAAGGGAGAGAGGAGGGAGAGAGAAGGGAGAGGGAGAGAGAAGGAAAAGGGAGGGGAAAGGAAGATGGAGAGAGAAGGAAGATGGAGAGAGAAGGAAGATGGAGAGAGAAGGAAGATGGAGAGAGAAGGAAGATGGAGAGAGAAGGAAGAGGGAGAGAGAAGGAAGAGGGAGAGAGAAGGAAGAGGGAGAGAGAAGGAAGAGGGAGAGAGAAGGAAGAGGGAGAGAGAAGGAAGAGGGAGAGAGAAGGAAGAGGGAGAGAGAATGGAGAGACAAGGGAGAGGTAGAAACAAGGGAGAGGGTTAGGGTTAGGGTTAGGGTTAGGGTTAGGGTTAGGGTTAGGGTTAGGGTTAGGGTTAGGGTTATAGGGGAATACGAAAATTTAGGTATGTGACTCATTTGGGTACTAACCAATCAGAGAAGAGTTAGGGTTGAAAGTTAGGGTTGAAAGTTAGGGTTGAAAGTTAGGGTTGAAAGTTAGGGTTGAAAGTTAGGATTATTTTTCTATTTTTGTTTGGCCCAGGGTTATAGGGGAATACGAAAATTTAGGTATGTGACTCATTTGGGTACTAACCAATCAGAGAAGAGTTAGGGTTGAAAGTTAGGGTTGAAAGTTAGGGTTGAAAGTTAGGGTTGAAAGTTAGGGTTGAAAGTTAGGGTTGACACTTAGGATTATTTTTCTATTTTTGTTTGGCCCAGGGTTATAGGGGAATACGAAAATTAAATATGTGACTCATTTGGGTACTAACCAATCAGAGAAGAGTTAGGGTTGAAAGTTAGGGTTGAAAGTTAGGGTTGAAAGTTAGGGTTGAAAGTTAGGGTTGAAAGTTAGGGTTGACACTTAGGATTATTTTTCTATTTTTGTTTGGCCCAGGGTTATAGGGGAATACGAAAATTTAGGTATGTGACTCATTTGGGTACTAACCAATCAGAGAAGAGTTAGGGTTGAAAGTTAGGGTTGAAAGTTAGGGTTGAAAGTTAGGGTTGAAAGTTAGGGTTGACACTTAGGATTATTTTTCTATTTTTGTTTGGCCCAGGGTTATAGGGGAATACGAAAATTTAGGTATGTGACTCATTTGGGTACTAACCAATCAGAGAAGAGTTAGGGTTGAAAGTTAGGGTTGAAAGTTAGGGTTGAAAGTTAGGGTTGAAAGTTAGGGTTGACACTTAGGATTATTTTTCTATTTTTGTTTGGCCCAGGGTTATAGGGGAATACGAAAATTTAGGTATGTGACTCATTTGGGTACTAACCAATCAGAGAAGAGTTAGGGTTGAAAGTTAGGGTTGAAAGTTAGGGTTGAAAGTTAGGGTTGACACTTAGGATTATTTTTCTATTTTTGTTTGGCCCAGGGTTATAGGGGAATACGAAAATTTAGGTATGTGACTCATTTGGGTACTAACCAATCAGAGAAGAGTTAGGGTTGAAAGTTAGGGTTGAAAGTTAGGGTTGAAAGTTAGGGTTAGGGTTAGGGTTAGGGTTAGGGTTAGGGTTAGGGTTATAGGGGAATACGAAAATTTAGGTATGTGACTCATTTGGGTACTAACCAATCAGAGAAGAGTTAGGGTTGAAAGTTAGGGTTGAAAGTTAGGGTTGAAAGTTAGGGTTGAAAGTTAGGGTTGACACTTAGGATTATTTTTCTATTTTTGTTTGGCCCAGGGTTATAGGGGAATACGAAAATTTAGGTATGTGACTCATTTGGGTACTAACCAATCAGAGAAGAGTTAGGGTTGAAAGTTAGGGTTGAAAGTTAGGGTTGAAAGTTAGGGTTGAAAGTTAGGATTATTTTTCTATTTTTGTTTGGCCCAGGGTTATAGGGGAATACGAAAATTTAGGTATGTGACTCATTTGGGTACTAACCAATCAGAGAAGAGTTAGGGTTAGTGTTCAAAGTTAGGGTTGACCCTTATGATTATTTTTGTATTTGTGTTTGGTTAAAAAAGAATAGAACATTTTTAGTTATGTGACTCATTTAGTCACACTTGACCAATGAGAGTTAAGTTCTGAATAATTTAGGGAGGGTGTGGTTTGGGGTTGAAAGTGTGGTAAGAAAAAGTGTAAGTGGGTAAGCAGGTGAGGGAGGTTGTGGGTAGGTGGGTGAGGGAGGTTTAGGGATGTATGGTGGGTGTGGGTAAGGGAGGTTGAAGGTTTGTGAGGGAAGGTGGATGATGAAGAGAGTGGGTAGGTGGTGTTGTAGGTGGATTAGGGAGGGTGAGTAAATGTGTTTGGGAGGGTGAGGATGAAGGTGGGTGAAAAAAGTGTGGGTCAGTTAAGGTATGGGTGAGTGGGCAAGGGTGAGGCTGGGTATGGGTGTGCAGGTAAGGGTGGTGAAGGTGAATTTTAATATGGATGATGGAGGGTAGAAGGTGGGTGAGGGAGGTTGGGTGAAGGAGGGTTTGGGAAGGTGATGTTGAAGGTGGGTGAGGGATGGTTAATACTGCACCGACACACTTTATTCGAGCAAATACCCGGTATGTACCTGGCAGATACCTGGAATGCGCCGCTCCTAACCTCTGGCAAGCCCCGTTGCATTTGCCTTCCCAGCCTGGGTTAGGGTTAGGGTTAGGGTTAGGGTTAGGGTTAGGGTTAGGGTTAGGGTTAGGGTTATAGGGGAATACGAAAATTTAGGTATGTGACTCATTTGGGTACTAACCAATCAGAGAAGAGTTAGGGTTGAAAGTTAGGGTTGAAAGTTAGGGTTGAAAGTTAGGGTTGAAAGTTAGGAGTATTTTTCTATTTTTGTTTGGCCCAGGGTTATAGGGGAATACGAAAATTTAGGTATGTGACTCATTTGGGTACTAACCAATCAGAGAAGAGTTAGGGTTGAAAGTTAGGGTTGAAAGTTAGGGTTAGGGTTAGGGTTAGGGTTAGGGTTAGGGTTAGGGTTAGGGTTAGGGTTAGGGTTAGGGTTAGGGTTATAGGGGAATACGAAAATTTAGGTATGTGACTCATTTGGGTACTAACCAATCAGAGAAGAGTTAGGGTTGAAAGTTAGGGTTGAAAGTTAGGGTTGAAAGTTAGGGTTGAAAGTTAGGGTTGAAAGTTAGGGTTGAAAGTTAGGGTTGACACTTAGGATTATTTTTCTATTTTTGTTTGGCCCAGGGTTATAGGGGAATACGAAAATTTAGGTATGTGACTCATTTGGGTACTAACCAATCAGAGAAGAGTTAGGGTTGAAAGTTAGGGTTGAAAGTTAGGGTTAGGGTTAGGGTTAGGGTTAGGGTTAGGGTTATAGGGGAATACGAAAATTTAGGTATGTGACTCATTTGGGTACTAACCAATCAGAGAAGAGTTAGGGTTGAAAGTTAGGGTTGAAAGTTAGGGTTGAAAGTTAGGGTTGACACTTAGGATTATTTTTCTATTTTTGTTTGGCCCAGGGTTATAGGGGAATACGAAAATTTAGGTATGTGACTCATTTGGGTACTAACCAATCAGAGAAGAGTTAGGGTTGAAAGTTAGGGTTGAAAGTTAGGGTTGAAAGTTAGGGTTGACACTTAGGATTATTTTTCTATTTTTGTTTGGCCCAGGGTTATAGGGGAATACGAAAATTTAGGTATGTGACTCATTTGGGTACTAACCAATCAGAGAAGAGTTAGGGTTGAAAGTTAGGGTTGAAAGTTAGGGTTGAAAGTTAGGATTATTTTTCTATTTTTGTTTGGCCCAGGGTTATAGGGGAATACGAAAATTTAGGTATGTGACTCATTTGGGTACTAACCAATCAGAGAAGAGTTAGGGTTGAAAGTTAGGGTTGAAAGTTAGGGTTGAAAGTTAGGGTTGAAAGTTAGGGTTGAAAGTTAGGGTTGACATTTAGGATTATTTTTCTATTTTTGTTTGGCCCAGGGTTATAGGGGAATACAGTAGCGACATCTTTTATTCGACTAAATGCCGGCGGCATGCCGGGATCTACCCCAGCTGCCGCCAGTCAGAAACGCGCGCCGCCGCGTTTCCCCCACGCACCCCCCCTCCACATCGCGCGCAATTACCCCCCCAAAGACACCCCGAACCCGGCTTCTACTCTGCCCCTCTGCTTCCCCGCACCCCCGCTTACCTAGATTTGAACTCCAGGGGTGTCGGGGAAGCCTGGGGAAGCCGGGGAAGACGGGGAAGCCGGGCGCGCTTGTGACCGTGACGTCACAGTGCGCCGCCACGCGCCGCGGCTACCCGCTTCCCAGCCTCATTCAGCCAGCGGCATTTGCTCGAATAAGAGCTGCCGCTGCTGTACGAAAATTTAGGTATGTGACTCATTTGGGTACTAACCAATCAGAGAAGAGTTAGGGTTGAAAGTTAGGGTTGAAAGTTAGGGTTGAAAGTTAGGGTTGAAAGTTAGGGTTGAAAGTTAGGGTTGACACTTAGGATTATTTTTCTATTTTTGTTTGGCCCAGGGTTATAGGGGAATACGAAAATTTAGGTATGTGACTCATTTGGGTACTAACCAATCAGAGAAGAGTTAGGGTTGAAAGTTAGGGTTGAAAGTTAGGGTTGAAAGTTAGGGTTGACACTTAGGATTATTTTTCTATTTTTGTTTGGACCAGGGTTATAGGGGAATACGAAAATTTAGGTATGTGACTCATTTGGGTACTAACCAATCAGAGAAGAGTTAGGGTTGAAAGTTAGGGTTGAAAGTTAGGGTTGAAAGTTAGGGTTGACACTTAGGATTATTTTTCTATTTTTGTTTGGCCCAGGGTTATAGGGGAATACGAAAATTTAGGTATGTGACTCATTTGGGTACTAACCAATCAGAGAAGAGTTAGGGTTGAAAGTTAGGGTTGAAAGTTAGGATTATTTTTCTATTTCTGTTTGGCCCAGGGTTATAGGGGAATACGAAAATTTAGGTATGTGACTCATTTGGGTACTAACCAATCAGAGAAGAGTTAGGGTTGAAAGTTAGGGTTGAAAGTTAGGGTTGAAAGTTAGGGTTGAAAGTTAGGGTTGAAAGTTAGGGTTGACACTTAGGATTATTTTTCTATTTTTGTTTGGCCCAGGGTTATAGGGGAATACGAAAATTTAGGTATGTGACTCATTTGGGTACTAACCAATCAGAGAAGAGTTAGGGTTGAAAGTTAGGGTTGAAAGTTAGGGTTGAAAGTTAGGATTATTTTTCTATTTTTGTTTGGCCCAGGGTTATAGGGGAATACGAAAATTTAGGTATGTGACTCATTTGGGTACTAACCAATCAGAGAAGAGTTAGGGTTGAAAGTTAGGGTTGAAAGTTAGGGTTGAAAGTTAGGGTTGAAAGTTAGGGTTGAAAGTTAGGGTTGACACTTAGGATTATTTTTCTATTTTTGTTTGGCCCAGGGTTATAGGGGAATACGAAAATTTAGGTATGTGACTCATTTGGGTACTAACCAATCAGAGAAGAGTTAGGGTTGAAAGTTAGGGTTGAAAGTTAGGGTTGAAAGTTAGGGTTGAAAGTTAGGGTTGAAAGTTAGGGTTGACACTTAGGATTATTTTTCTATTTTTGTTTGGCCCAGGGTTATAGGGGAATACGAAAATTTAGGTATGTGACTCATTTGGGTACTAACCAATCAGAGAAGAGTTAGGGTTGAAAGTTAGGGTTGAAAGTTAGGGTTGAAAGTTAGGGTTGAAAGTTAGGGTTGAAAGTTAGGGTTGACACTTAGGATTATTTTTCTATTTTTGTTTGGCCCAGGGTTATAGGGGAATACGAAAATTTAGGTATGTGACTCATTTGGGTACTAACCAATCAGAGAAGAGTTAGGGTTGAAAGTTAGGGTTGAAAGTTAGGGTTGAAAGTTAGGGTTGAAAGTTAGGATTATTTTTCTATTTTTGTTTGGCCCAGGGTTATAGGGGAATACGAAAATGTAGGTATGTGACTCATTTGGGTACTAGCCAATCAGAGAAGAGTTAGGGTTGAAAGTTAGGGTTGAAAGTTAGGGTTGAAAGTTAGGGTTGAAAGTTAGGGTTGAAAGTTAGGATTATTTTTCTATTTTTGTTTGGCCCAGGGTTATAGGGGAATACGAAAATTTAGGTATGTGACTCATTTGGGTACTAACCAATCAGAGAAGAGTTAGGGTTGAAAGTTAGGGTTGAAAGTTAGGGTTGAAAGTTAGGGTTAGGGTTAGGGTTAGGGTTAGGGTATTAGGGTTAGGGTTAGGGTTAGGGTTAGGGTTATAGGGGAATACGAAAATTTAGGTATGTGACTCATTTGGGTACTAACCAATCAGAGAAGAGTTAGGGTTGAAAGTTAGGGTTGAAAGTTAGGGTTGAAAGTTAGGGTTGAAAGTTAGGGTTGAAAGTTAGGATTATTTTTCTATTTTTGTTTGGCCCAGGGTTATAGGGGAATACGAAAATTTAGGTATGTGACTCATTTGGGTACTAACCAATCAGAGAAGAGTTAGGGTTGAAAGTTAGGGTTGAAAGTTAGGGTTGAAAGTTAGGGTTGAAAGTTAGGATTATTTTTCTATTTTTGTTTGGCCCAGGGTTATAGGGGAATACGAAAATGTAGGTATGTGACTCATTTGGGTACTAACCAATCAGAGAAGAGTTAGGGTTGAAAGTTAGGGTTGAAAGTTAGGGTTGAAAGTTAGGGTTGAAAGTTAGGATTATTTTTCTATTTTTGTTTGGCCCAGGGTTATAGGGGAATACGAAAATTTAGGTATGTGACTCATTTGGGTACTAACCAATCAGAGAAGAGTTAGGGTTAGTGTTCAAAGTTAGGGTTGACCCTTATGATTATTTTTGTATTTGTGTTTGGTTAAAAAAGAATAGAACATTTTTAGGGTTAGGGTTAGGGTTAGGGTTAGGGTTAGGGTTAGGGTTAGGGTTAGGGTTAGGGTTATAGGGGAATACGAAAATTTAGGTATGTGACTCATTTGGGTACTAACCAATCAGAGAAGAGTTAGGGTTGAAAGTTAGGGTTGAAAGTTAGGGTTGAAAGTTAGGGTTGAAAGTTAGGGTTGAAAGTTAGGGTTGAAAGTTAGGATTATTTTTCTATTTTTGTTTGGCCCAGGGTTATAGGGGAATACGAAAATTTAGGTATGTGACTCATTTGGGTACTAACCAATCAGAGAAGAGTTAGGGTTGAAA